>NC_083738.1:15695000-15782500 GCF_033458585.1 Syngnathus typhle | reverse complement strand
GCCATTTATTACCACCATCGGCCCAAATTGTTTTGTGCCTTTTAACTGCTGCTGAGCCTTCATCTGGTGATTCCAATCGTTGAAGACGCCTCGTTGACCCTCAAGGGTGTCTGCAAAGATCACAAGGGATGCAGTGGATTCAATCAATGCACTTTTTACATCCTAACCCTACAAAAACATCAGTTGTATGATGAATGTGGCCACCTGTGGATTGTACATTTGAACCACAATATCGTTGGTCTGTGAAGGCTGCTAGAAGATTCCATTAACACAAGCGTGCTCCCACGAAAGAAGTTTTTTTTTTTTTTATGGCACAGCTGACTAATTGTCTGGAAGACAGAGTCACAAAATACGAGCAACTGAAAAGCAGATAATTGCTCACGTGAAAGCATGCCAGAGGAACGTTTTATAGCAGTGCACTTGTCACAAATAAAAGGTACATCAGTGTAACTTTTAGAGGTAGAAAGGCTGGTTAGTGGCTGGTGCCCTTTAAATCATGGGTAGGGAACCTTTTCCCTATCAGGAACCAATTCAAGCCATAATAAATTTATGAAAAAGTATCCATCCACCCACTTCCTGTCAGTGCTGTGGCCTATCCCATCTTACTTCGGATGGGGTATACCACATATAAAATCTCTGATGGTACTCAGCAACTTTGTTTTAAGGGCAAATATACATACAAAGTAGTCCGTTTACCAACACGCCTTCTTCTGTGCGTACATGTGCAAGAGTTAAATGGCTTCGCTGACAGACGCTCACACACACAGACACTCAAAGGAACGTTATGTTGGGGCATTAGCAAATAAATGAATCTATTTGCTTGACAGTAACAATGCAAAATGTATTGTCAGTATCAACAATGGATGACTTCAAATGATGTTGAATAGGTTAATATTTAATGGAACGTAAAAGCTTGTACAGGGAAAGCATAAATATGACATGTAAACACATTAAAGCAGGGATTCATTTACATAAAATAATGTCCATTTTCAACATTGGAATGGACAAATTCTCTGTCCGTAGAGCATAGGGGCTATACAGCTGCATATGTAGCCATGAAAATGATCATCAATTGAATTACATTGTAGTTTTAGGTCAGGCATTATTTTTGTGCTCAATATTATTTAACAATGTTTGTGTTAACAAGCTTCTATGTTTAAAATGATTTATGATAAAACATATCTAAATATTTTGAATTAATAATATAAAAAAGAAAGTTTTTTTTGTGTGTTTTATTTTTGCAACTTATGCCGAATTTTAGATATTTGTCGAGGTCAGTACCGTATCGAAGTAAAACTTTTGGTATCGTGACAACACACACACACACAAATCGATTTGAACATAAAACACAAAGGATGCGGTGAATTGAAAGTGAAACTGTTCTCCTTTCAAATAGTATGGCGGGATATGTATCAAATCATATTCTATTGGAGAGATATACATTTGAAAGAAATGCCACATTTACAATGCAAGTTCATTGATATATATGTACAGGTATGTACCCTGTAAAATTACAAACACATTATTATTATCATTTACGTACGTATATTATTCATATTGTTATTATTATAACCATTAGCATTAGGATTCATGCATTCATTTGGCTGTGCTTTCAACTCAGTAGCGCACTCAATTGCACACATCTAATCTTACGTGCAGGGAATGAAGGCATTGCTGGAAACGCAAATGTTGAATGGGCGCGGCAGCTATGATGCTTTCTCGTGGCTGACGTGGGCCCTGGGGCAAGCGTTCAAAGGGAACTGCGAGTGATGGAAATGAGATGCGAAGGCTGTGCAGTTACATGAATACATGAACAACGGTAGCCATGCCGCAGTCAATTTGTACACTTGCTGTATAATCAAATACTTTTTCTTAGGTCAATTATCATTGTCCATACAACAGTAAACCATTACAACATAATGTAGCCTAATAGCTGTTAGGACTTTTTTTTTTTCATTACAAATTGTTGTATATTATGTACATAAATACGATTATCCCATCACTTTTCTGTAAGACCTATCCCCAGCTAAAACAATTTTTTTCATGGTCTGTGTGCTCTTTCTGAAATGCCCAAATGCTTCCAAAGCCCAGTCTGATAGGAAAGTACATTGGTGTCTAGGATCCATGTTGAAGTGATACATTTTGCCTAAGAGACAAGCTGCCTATATTGCGGAGGAACTCAGTTTAGCATTCATGGCATGTAAGAGTAAATGTGTTTGTGTTCATTTTTTTCAAAGTCAAATGATCCTTCGGTGCCGCAATGACGCAGCGGTTAGCACGTCCACCTCACAGTTTAGATGTGCACGGTTCAATTCCGGCTCCAGCCCTACTATGTGGAGTTTGCATGTTCTCCCCATGCCTGACCGCTCCAAATTGTCCATAGGTGTGAGTGGGAATGGCTATTCGTTTATGTGTGTCCTGTGGTTGGCTAGCAACCCCCGCCTACTGTTCGAAGTCAGCTGGGTTACTTTCCGAAGGTGAATGAATGAATGAAGTACTAGTATAGTATTTGCATGCTACATTTTGTTCAAACACAGCCACTATGTACAAAAAAACCGCTAAATATCACAGTCAGATCAAAGCTATAATTGGGTCAGCAATCTACTGCATTCATTCTTCATTTGCACAGTCTAAGAAGCAAGTACATTTTATAGTGTTGCCATAGCGATAAGCAACCATTTGGCACCTCCACCCAAAAACATATTCTGCAAATGAATAACTCAAATGGTTTCATCAGCTCATATTTCTGATCCTGTTTTGATTACTGCCGATTCGACACGGTTGTTTTCTTGTATGCAGAAGAGACAATGCTGATTTCTGGCAGATGAATAGTCACCTGCCAAAAGATGCAGCCACCACTGCGCTGATGAATATTGAAAATGGAATCAACTCGTTTGATCAGCAGGCAAACACGGCCAAGTGAGTTTGATACATGTGATCGGTCACATTTCTTTTAAATATACGTATACACTTATAAAACCTTTACACTTTTTTTTTACACTAATATGAACCAAAGTAAAAAGAATAATTGAGACTAGACCTTTTGTAAAAAAGCCTACTTTGCACAACTAATCACAAGTACTTTTTTTCATTTTGAAGTGACTTATAGAATACTAGGCGAGTCCAATATCCAATCAAAGCCATTTATTAGAAGCGGTTGCTAGGCTACCAAACCTAATTTATGCTGATAACTATCGATATGATGAGATTAACGTGGTTTTGACACTTGAATGCATCACAACAATCCACACTTAACTTGGGAGGCACAAGATTGGATAATCAAATGAGGGGTGGTGGTGAACGAGACGAGCGGACAGCAAACAATCCTGGATTGGATGGCTGCAGCAGGGCTGACAATTGACTGACATGTTTTCTCTGGTCTGCAGCAAGTTAAATGTTTGGAGCTGATCTCCATTTTCATGTAGTGGAGTTTTCCTATCAAGGCTGTATGGTTGAAACCTGCTCAGAAAACATGCTGCCAATCATGAGGTTCACTGGCTACCCTTCCACTTTTAGCACACTTTGACGAAACATGTGTTTTGCTATATTCATATAAAAGGTTATGACTAATTTAAAGTTCCTCTTTCAGACATTTTTTAAAATGACATTAGGAACAAGAGAAGTTAGTAGAAACTACGGGAAGTAATGAGAATGGGGGTTACATTATTGAACCTTTATTATTAACTATATACTGTACATAGGAAGTGTTTTTCACATAACATGTTAATCCTTCAAATATGCCAGCCATTTTCAAAAAAAAGGAGAACCTCTTGCCTGCCAGCCAATTTAAAGTATTCTGACTGATGTTTCAAAGCTCATGGAATATTGTGTTTTATGTCAATGTAGAAACTACCAATGAAAGATTAAACTCTCTTCTTTCTCCCTTAAAATGTTTGTTTCCACATTTAGTTTTTTAGCAATTAGCAGTTAAACATGGGGTGATTTGGGACCCCCAAAACAGAAAAAAATAAATAAAAAATAAAATATAAATAAGTAAAAAATATTTTAAAAAATACTCATTTTATATCCATACAACAGTGACTTTGATTCCTATTTTAGACCCAAAAATGCAACATGCTTTTGTAAAGACCTATTTTATAAACAACAGTGACATAGATGCTATTGCTTTGGTGATGCCCTTATTTGTGTAAAAAAAACAACACTGAAAATGTGCTTTTGATGGTAAAATTGTATAGTTAAAATTAGCATGAGTGTGAAAACAAAAAAAGGTCAGCTTGCTCTTGCCTCTTAAATGTTGTTAGTCACCTGAATATTGTTAGTCATTTAAATGTGGTCCAGAGGCTGAAATCAAATTCCTTGTTTGGCATGCACAAACCAATAAAGCTGATTCTTCTTCTTCAGTTGCGTCAAAGGAAAAAGTTAAGATTAATGTTTGTTTTGCACTTAAGGATAATGGGCAGGGACTTTTTTGTCTCTTATCTATTAAGGGTTCACTTCTTTTCCCATGGCAGCTTCTAAAAAAAATGTAATCACATCAGAAACATTGCCAAGTCCAAGCTGTTTTCCACTTAAGAGCTACAAAATCCTTTCCACCAATCTTTTAGCTAAACCTGACATGCCTTGTGAAAATACTTAGTGGCTACACAAATATAAGGATCAGAAGCATTTTGCGTGCGTACCCCATAAAATATTGTATTAATGTGCTTTCGTTGAAAAAGCCTGAAAGCTAGTAAAACACCAGCATGTGCAACTAATTTATGAATAACTAGTTTTGAAAATAGAGGCCATTAAAAATGATTTGTTCAAATCTGATTACCTTCATTTATCTTAAAAGGGGGATTGGTGAGAAAAAAAATGCTTGCAATAGCGCAACATTTTTAAATGTGAAGGAAATTTGCAATTTTGACATTTTAGCAAGAAATATAAAGTTCATGCACATAATTTGCTTGCGCGGACCACATAATATGACATAACGGACCAGATCTGGCCCCCGGGCCTTGAGTTTGACATGTGTGGTATAGATTTTTCAATGAACCGAACATGTTTTTAGAATGTGTGAGAAAGCCAGAGTACTCAGAGAAAACTCACACAACATGGAGATCACATGCTATAAAGGTATGATGGTGGGAATCTGGAACACATTACTTTTGTATGACTCATATTGGAACTTACCTACTTTGTAAAATGTTTGCTGTACTCAAAATGATCAGAAATATTGCAAAACACATTAGAGGAAACACTGTAAAACAAATCTGGTTTTATTTAACAATTGAATTTAATTAATTGGCAAGGTGATTTAGTTTGAATAATTAAATAAAACATTGATAAAATCAACAACTGCACTTAGAAATGAAACATTTTTGTATTTATTTTGGAATAATTAGCTGTATGATTTACTGTAACTATTCAAAAATTGTAAAATGCACAAATTAGATTTTTGTATTCTGTAAGAATAAATTAATTGGTTAATTGTTATAATTAATTGATAGTAAATAATTAAAGCATGTAAAATAAACAACTTAACATGTACATTATTTGACATCTTTGTATTAGTCGATCAATTATCTAACAAATTGATCACGAAATAATATTATTGGTAAAATTAACTATTTTACACACATTTATTTATTTAACCTTGTCTGCGAAAGACCTGACGTCCTTACACATCTCTACGTTAATAATCAAACGGTGGCTTTGAGCAAGTCATTAAACCTAAAAAAATTATGACGCTTTGAAATTGAACGGGCGGGCATACTCTTACTTTGAAAGTAAACGGAAAAGAAAAACGTCAACAGAACCACGTGTATCCCTCTCGCTTGCCGTAGTTTCTTCCGCCGCTGATAATACTATCTGGAAGCTTTGACTTGGATACCCTCACAAATACGGAACAAGATCACTTTAAATATATAAAATAAATGTTCAGCCCTCTAATGGATACTTCTGAGGACTCGTCACGAAGAAGATAGCATCAAATACGGCGTCATTCGTCGCCAGGTACTTTTAAAAAAGTCTCTTTTCTCGTCAATCAAGTGCTACATTGCTAGCTTAGCTCGTACACTTGCAGTTATTATGGAAGTTCAGAAGTACAAGAGCACGTTCCATTGCAAATACTGCCGCCGATCTGTGTTCACTTTGGTTTAATAATATAGTAGTCCTTCTTTAATGCTCTGTTTTCGAAAAAACCCCGCTTTGAAATCCTTCATAAAGTTGCGGAAAAAATGAAATGCATAGTGACGAAATGTCGTTAGGGACCGTCTGCAAGTTTTGCCTTGAAATGCACGGGGAATGAGTAGTCCACATGTACATTAGCAATCTTTTCCAGTGTTAACAGTTTCCCTGAATAAATTAGTCCATTTTATGTATCTCTTGTTCTCACTAAGGTCGTGGTTGAGCTCGAACCTACCCCTGCTGATTTTGGGTAAGAGGCAGTTACACCCTGGACTGGTCCCCACACTCATATGCATACCTATGGACAATTTAAAGTCTTGTATTCCTCACATGCAAGTTTTTGAAATGTGAATGGAAGTCAGAGTTTAATTTTTTATGTGTGCTGTATGATAGGTTGGCAACCAGAACATGGTCTACCTTGCCTCTTGCCCAAAGTCACTTTCCAGATCATCAGTGGTTCAAATGATGATGAGTGCCATAGACAATGGATGTTCAAAAGCAGGGGCGTTGTCCCTAACCCCCATTTTGTCTCAGGGACGGAACGGTCTGTACGTCCCGGATGAACACTTATTTTGATGATGGAGGATGACTAAGGACCGACCAAGCAAGGTCAGAAGTGGGTTTTCATCTGTTCCTGTAATCGTCCCCAACTGAGTCAAGTACCAAGAAAAAGGCATTGACACTTTGTCGCGCTGCGCTTCAATGACTGCGTACAACCATTGCCACAACGTCTGAAGGTCAGGGATGAAGGATGGACTGGGAAAATGCTCAGCAGTTTTTAATAATTTGATAACTTGACTGGTGCATATGCAGCCATACACATATAACTTGACAGTTTTGCCTTAACATAAGCTCTCTGATTGTTTTGTTTTTTTTGTTCACAGAAATTCAATTTCAATGTCCTGAGCACAAACTTTTAAAGTTAATTGAGAAAACAATTAGAGAATTATTTGCACAAATCTCTCTGACAGTCAATGGGCTTTTTTTTTTTTTTTCTCGATACGCGTTACCTCACCGGTTAATATCGACTCTTTTTGTCAAGAGAGACTCACCTATTGCTAAATGGTAATTCCCTCATCGACTGACTTCCCTGAGCCCTCATTTGGCGGGCGCCTTTCACCTTTTCAGTCATTCAACTAGACAGGTGCATAGCCATGATTCCAGTGGGTGATCCGAATGTGAGGCAGGCTGCCGCGGAGGTCAATTATTAGCCGGTAGATTGACATATGTCCTTTTCAAAAGGTTGCTAACAAGGTAACATGTATTCTTTAATCAGTACCACTATAGAAATATTTAAACAGTAATCTGTATTTTTTACAAGTTGCATAACACTTCAATGTCTTCTTCTGTTGTTAATCAAATGATCTGTCAGCCATTTCTTTTTAAGGGGAATGTAAAATGAATTTAAAAATGTGTTGAGATTATATTCTGGGTTTTACTTGGGTTTAAACTATTAATATACTCTTGGCAATTATCACCATTTTGTGTGGGACATCGATGCTCCCAAAACTTTGCAACTCGCATTGTAGTTGTTTCCTTACCTTTGTGGCTGACTCATTTTTTGGACTTTTACACAACTAAAAATGTTCAAATGTTATGTATAAAATCAGATGTTGAGGCAATGATGACAACTCTGGCATAAAAAATAAACCCATTGTACATAGTGGCATCACAAAACCAAAGAGAAGCAAAAGACAGTTTGTGAGATTTGGGCTTCCTGGATTTCTTCTGTACCATTTTGTGGAGAAACAATCCTTGAACCTGCCGCTAGGGCTCTGTCAGTATATTACTTAAAACACACTGTCAACAGGACACTACTGTGAACTAATATGACCCTTGAGATATCAGACACACGCCCTTCTATGTGAGCCTGATAGAAATTATGTAATAGAGATTTCAATATTTTTCATGCCAGCAGGTTTTGCTTTACTAAGCTGCATGCTTTCTTGATTGATTCAACAAGTGTGCACTTCCATGACCTTGTGAATGGAGTCTGCCAATGGCAGTGTGCTGTTGAACCGCTGCTCAATTGAGCATTTTGTGTTTTTGTAATTGAACAGTGTGTTGATGTGTAGTGGGGTCGCAAATCACAAGTCAAAGTAAAAGCAAAGCAACCTTAATTATGTTCCATTGTGAAGGTTGCACTGGACATCTGTCTGCAGCCTCTTGGGCTGGGGAAAGGGTGTGTCAACGCCATCTGGATGTTGAATGGTCTGGAAAAGACTGGGTAAAACCAATTTTGCTCGCCGACATAATGACTCCAGCGACTGTTAGGATTTTCTGCACTCTTTTCTGGTTCAATCCGTCTGACAAAACTTTGGCGCTTGGGGCGTTTTGCTGAAGTTTGCCTTTTTTTTTTCTTCCCCATTATTTTTTTTCCATTTGCCTTGTACAGATCATACATCAGATCATTTCCACTCCCATTGTTGGTGAGGAGATGTGACATTTCACATTATGTAATGTTTTATTGAGCCTCCTGTTTATT
This sequence comes from Syngnathus typhle, assembly GCF_033458585.1. Lineage (NCBI taxonomy): Eukaryota > Metazoa > Chordata > Actinopteri > Syngnathiformes > Syngnathidae > Syngnathus > Syngnathus typhle. The sequence continues at coordinate 15,773,886 of NC_083738.1, read as the reverse complement.
TGGGGGGGGGGGGGGGGGGTGATGCAGGATGAGAGAAGGCAGATGTTGTGTTGATGATGGTTTCAAGGTGAAACATTGTGTTTGTACAAACCAAAATAAACAAAGGTTGAGGAGTTGGATTTGACACAAAGTTGTTTTTGCATTTCAGAATTACAGTTATATACCATGCTCTTTCAACAAACTACTAAATGAGGCGGGCTCTGATACGAAACCTTTGTGGGACTCTATTTTACCTCAATTGCTTGAAGACTTTAATCAACAATAAATTCTAAACAATTCTAAGAAATTTTGAAAAATGATCTAGGCTCTCAAAAATATACAACTTTTGTGTGTTCATGGTACAGGAATGTAGGAAACAAATACTGTAACTAATGTCTTGTCTTGTACATGAATGATGTACGTTAGCGTTTTGGATTTTAGATTTTAGCGAAGTGCCACTTTAAGATAGAGGCTGCTGTGACTGTCTTAAGAAGATTGTGTGCCAGATCCTGCGCTAATAAGAACGTGTTCTTCTTTTATATAGCAGCACTTGAAACGTGTTTTATTTCATGAGCGCACCCTACACAGTTAGTACAATAACTTGTGAAGACCTCATTTAAGCACACTCTTAAGCTTCATGAGCCAGGTACTCGTTCAAGGTGAATTGAGGTTGATCTGTTTTGCAACGTTAAGTCCAGTCACACTGGTCAACCATCCCCTTGTTCTCACGACCAAATAGCAATTTTGATCGGCTGGACCATGCCCAGTGGTTGTCTTCTCCACTTTGTAGCATCGAGTAGCAACCTTGCCATGATATCCCAAGGGAGTCTAATCAAATGTGATGGCTCCTAAAGGTGTGAAGTAAATTAATTTCATAGCCCAGTAATTTAGAGACTTGGATTCACATTGACAAGTATGCGTGTTGGTGTACATCAGTGTGAAGCTCAAGCAAACAATCAGAGACCCTAACCTAGATTTGATAATTGCATGTGTTTTAATGTTTTTGTGAAATGTAGCAGTGTGATCTGTGTTTACTAGCCCTGCCTCTCAAAAGAAGTTATTCTATGTAAGAAATGTGTGGCCGTGCACAGTGATGTAGCATTTGGCAACTGGATTCTCAAAGATCCGTTTCAGGTGTCATTAGAGTTATTCTTTTCATTTTTGTTCATTGTTGTGTTTTGTTCAGAGGCGGTATGGCTCAGGTAGTTGAGTGGTTGTCTCCCACCCAAAGGTTGTGGGTTTATCCTCAGCCCATGTGAAGCAAGACACTGAACACTTGAGGTGCTCTCAATGCTGCATCATCAGTAGGTGAATGAGGAGGCACTTTGAGTACCATGTAGGTAGAAAAGCGTAATACAAGTGAAAGCCCATAAAGATTCATTGGACCGTTGCTCACTGCGGTGAAACCATCCAACCGTCAGACAAAACTGACATATGTAGCCATTTCGAATGAGATCCGAGTTGCAGGAGGTAGCCACATGTTTTCCCAACACTCAATTTGGAGTCTGCTCAAAGCTGCTGAAACAATAGCGCTTTACAAGCAACTGCACAAGTGAAACACCGTCCAGCACCACCCCCTCTCCCACTGGCTCGATCTATCCTCGGCGCTGTCACTGTGACTTTTTGATGAAAGATAGCTTCTGAGTTGCTGCCAAGGCGTTTGAAAAGACTCCAAGCTTTAAAACCAGGATGGCTGCTGCGGGTGAGACATCTGGAGAAATGTGTGAAAGGATTTGACTCCTTTTCCTGCCTCAGAGGAAACGCTGGAATCAGATGAAGCGCTGTATAATCTTTAATCTATTTGCCAGGTCCCTCCCAAAAATGCTTCTCATAAGTAGTTTTAATATTTACTGAAAATATTTGAATATTAATGGCATGGAATTATAAAATGCTCGTGTGATTGAAGGCTTTGACTGTTGTGTTGGTTAGAGGATTAAAAACAATATCATATAGAGTAGGGTACACGAAGACCAGTAATGTGGCTGGTTTTTCCCTTTCTTGCAAATTTGTTCGAAAAATAGTCAGAGTTCGACCAAGCCACTGAAGTGAAGTGAAATTGAACAAGCTTGCAGCAACTCACTGGTGTCCTTGACGGAATCCTTGTTCCTCCTATATACCGTATTTTCCGCACTATTAGGCGCACTTAAAAACTTACAATTTACTCAAAAAACCACAGTGCGCCTTATAATGCAGAGTGCCTTATATATGGATCAATTGATTAATTTGTTGATCGATATTGGTTGTACACAGCGCTCTGCCAAAATGTTTTAGTACGACTAGTAAATTACAAGGTTGCATTGCTTCCCAGCATTACGGCAACCTATAGGCTAGAATCCATCCCATCGCTTGATTGACATACAGGTAAGCCTATCACAGTAAAGTGCCCCCCCTCACCGCAGCACATAACGCAAGCCCGTCATCAAAGCTAAGAAGCTAATCAACGCATCAGCACGCACTCGCTTCTTTCTTTTAAACTAAATAAAGTTTATGACCAGCAAAAATGAGTGGGGTTGCTGGACCAAGTAAGAACCCAATCACTTGGTTGACATACGGGTAAGCCTATCGCCAGACACTTCCAACACCCCCCTCTTCGTTACAGTTCTTCAGGTGAGGCGTCACTTTAGAAAGATCAAGGCAGGGAAGGCCCCGGGCCCCGACGGCATCTGTCCGAGACTGCTCAAGGACTGTGCGGACCACCTGAGTGGCGTGGTCATGTACCTATTCACCCTGATTCTGAGCCTGAACAAAGTTCCAGCCCTGTGGAAGACCTCCTGCGTGGTCCCCCGTGCCGAAGGTGCCGCACCCCAAGGAGCCTAACTACTTCAGGTCTATTGCCTTGACTTCCCACCTGATGAAGACTATGGAGAGGATCATCCTGGATCACCTGCGTTCACTGGTGGGAGCGCAGCTGGACCCCCTGCAGTTTGCTTACCGGCTTGGTGTTGGGGTGGACGCAGTGATTTATTTACTGCACAGATCACTGCTTCACCTGGAGGACAACGGGAGGACTGGGTGGATCGTGTTCTTCAATTTTTCCAGCGCTTTTAACACCAGCCAGCCATCACTGCTCAGGGTGAAGATTGATTGATTGATTGATTGATTGAATATTTATTGATCCCCAGGGGTGGGGAAATTCAGGCCCCAGCAGTATTCATACCACAGAGTGGGTATACAAAAGACACAGGCTGCCACACAACGGCGCCACAAAGAAAGCCAGAAAGATAAAAGATAAAGATAAAGATGGAGAAGGCGGGAGTGGACCAACGCCTGGCTGCATGGACTACAGACTTCCTCACCAACAGGCGTGAGGTTACATCGCTGTGAGTCTGACGTGGTGCGGTGCAGCACAGGTGTCACCCAGGGTTGCTCTCCTTTCTTTTTCACCCTGTACACTTTGGACTGTCCCCACGACACTGCACACTGCCACATCCAGAAGTTCTCCGACGACACGGCCATTATTGGATATGTTTCGGAGGGGAACAAACTGGAATACAGGACGGTCATCAAGGACTTTCTCAGCTGGTGTGAGCTCAACCAGCTTCAGCTGAACACCAGCAAGACGAAGGAGATGATTGTAAGGTTCGGGAGGACAGCACCTCACTTCACTCCGGTGAACATCCAGGGATCGGACATTGTGGACTGATCACAACCACGCCCTGTACAAGAAGGGCCAGAGTCGCCTCCACCTGCTGAAGAGACTGAGGTCCTTCGATGTGTGCAGGGCTCTCCTCAGGACCTTCTATGACTCTGTGGTGGCCTCAGCCATCTTCTATACTGTGGTCTACTGGGGTAGGGGCAGTACGAACCGGGACAGGGGGAGACTAAATAAGAAGGTCAGCAGAGCGCGCTCTGTCCTGGGCTGTCCCCTGGACTCCATAGAGGTTGTGGGTGAGAAGAGGATGTTAATTAAGATGAAATCCATCATGGACAACACCTCTCACCCCCTCCATGACATTGTGCGGTCCCTGAGCAGCGCCTTTAGCAGCAGACTATTAGACCCACGGTGTAGGAAGGAAAGATTCCACAGGTCCTTCATTCCCACTGCTGTCAGACTGTACAACATGCGTGACACCTGATCATGTGTTTCGTCTCTACTGCTACTAGTGGCGCTTGTCTTTGCCCTTGTCTCTTATTTATCAATTTTTACATTTGGCACTTGTCTCTTGTATTCTTGCACTCTTGTACGCTGCTGTGACAAGTAAATTTCCCCGCTGTGGGATAAATAAAGTTCTATCATCGTCATCATCATATTAAACCGAATCACTTTAATCCCATCACTTGATTGACATACGGTAAAGCCTATCGCGGTACAAGCACAGTGAACTGCCCCCCCCCACCGCAGCATATAACGCAAGCCCGTCATCAAAGCTAATCAACGCATTACGCATCAACGCATGCACTCGTTTTTTTCTTTTAAATTAAAGAAAGTTTGACCATAAAACATGAGTGGTGTTGCTGGACCAAGTGAGAAGCCAAACCGCATCACTTTCATAGTAGGAATATACCTCATTGACTTGGTTAACATTCCCTTTAGCACAGCACCATCTAGTGGATGCATACCGCAACCCTAGTCAATCTCAGTTTGATCCAGTAGTACTATTTTATGCGCCTTTTAATCCGGTGCGCCCTTTCTATGAAATAATTTCTACAATAAAAAATTCATTGAAGGTGCGCCTTATAATCCAGTGCGCCTTATAGTGCAGAAAATACTGTAATCATTGTCAGGAGAACCTGAAACCGTCAGGTTTGTTCAAACATTCATATTTCATTTTCTAAGAGAGCAAGCTATTTTTAACCCTTAAGATCGGTCAATAATTTGTAATAAATAAATGTAGCATTCACACGTGTGGATCGCTCATTTGTGAAATACTTTGAAATTCAGCAAAAAGTGACACCGGAGGTTTCCGCCGATGCCAGCCAACTGTTAGTGTGATTGTTATCATGTGTCATTCATATGGAGTCATTCACTCCAATAAAAGTGACAAGGAGAAAAATCTGCTGTCGTTACCAGATATACAATCCTGGTATTGTGGTAGACATCTTGTTTGCGTGAGGACATTCAAAAAAATTTCGCAGAGCTATTAAGATGTCAGTTACCGGGCAGACACAAAAGTTGTGCATACACTGTATGGGAAACCATATGTCTTAATCATCTCGGAAATCAACACGAGGGATTGAATTGCTCACTCATTTGATAGATGAATGGCCCTATGTGAACAGTGTAAGCCTGCATTAGCATCTGAGGCTCCTCATACATTATAATATATTGTACTGTACCACTTTCTTTAACTCATTAAAAGATAAGAGTGTCAATTGAGGAAGACACAGGTTGCTTTAGAAAAGGGATATGGGTGAGAATAAAGATGAAATGTGAATATTTTGACGAGGGAGGGGCACTTCCATTGACTTGAATGCACCTGGTGCGGTACGTACCTCTTGCATATAAGTTAAAGTTAAGTTAAAGTCCCAATGATCGTCACACACACATCTGGGTGTGGGGAAATGTGTCCTCTGCATTTTACCCATCCCCGTGTGATTTTAATCCATTCCCTGGGGGAGAAGGGAGCAGTGAGCAGCAGCGGTGGCGCGCTCGGGAATCATTTGGTGATCTAACCCCCCAATTCCAACCCTTAATGCTGAGTGCCAAGCAGGGTGGCAATGGGTCCCATTTCTATAGTCTTTGGTATGACCTGGCCGGGGTTTGAACCCACAACCTTCCAGTCTCAGGGCGGACACTCTATCACTAGGCCACTGAGCTATATATTTGTACCGCAAGCTTTGTTGTTTCATCTCTAAGTATTGTTGTGCAACACTGTGTGTACTGTTTATAATGTATTTCTATGGCTTAGCGGCAGTCAGGCTGGGTCCTGTTTCTTTAAAACCAGGAAATGTATTTTTAGCATGTGTGAAAGCTCATCCAGTAGATATGCTTTTACATATGCTCAAAGTACAGATCTGCATTTTGATTGGCTGTAACTTGTGATGCTGCTACATCGAGCAAGAGCGCTTCAAATGTTGAATTACCTAAAACCGGCATGCAAGTCACGGTGGCCAAGCATGACAAGCAGTTGCGAGAGTTCAGTCGCGTTCTCTCACATCTGTCAGTGTACACCAGGAGAGGTAGCTGAATCCTTCCTGTTTCTCAGTAGACCTCTGAACACTGGCACAGGCTGAACAATCCAAATATTGCATTGTACACCTTCATAGTCCTAAATTTAAAAAACGTTTTCATTTAGATTTTCATGTCAAAATTCACTGAAATTCCACCAGATATAAAGTGTAATGCAGGAATATTTAGTCAGGTGTCCCTAGGATCATTCCATTTAGAGACTGGAAGTGCTAGAATATCAGTTTTATCAGAGGATATAGTAAGATGACAACGCAAATAACCAAATGTAATAAATGAAACAGAATATATCTACTATCTTCTTGCTTGGTGTATCCTGTTGGCTATCAAACAACCCAATGACAATGTCATTCATATCGTGTCACATCCAAATCTATAAATCATCCCTCGCCCAATGTAACATTCATCATGTTCTCGACATGTCAAATTGGGATGTTTTGCTTCTTAGAATTGAGACGTAATAACAACAATTGTCAAACTAATTCAAAGCTTTTCAACATTCGTTGCACGTAATGTCGGCCTTGGTTTCAGCAGAATGGACAGCTGTTAGGGGGAGAATGTTGAGTGACGCCACAACTGAAAGGATCTGAATTCCATCTGGCCTGACCTTGTGATCAATAGATTTCTTTTTAGTGTCGCCGGCCTAGAAAGAGCTACACTCCTTTCCCAGACTAATAGAGACGACACCAAAGCTGCTACTGCGTTGGACTGTCAATACCGTTAACACCCCCATCGATTCTCATTACAGTTAATGGTTTCTTGGCTCAGAGAGTTTGGGGTTAGGGGGTTAGTATTTTGATGTTGGTGAGTTTTCCAAAAATGGACACAAACATTTGATGTAGTGTGACCCTGATCAAGTGAATGATGAAAGACAATCTCACTTATTTTTGTAGACCGCTTGTATACATTATGATATTTGGTTTCTAAATGTGCAGTATATACAGGGTTTAGGAAAAATGTGAATTTTGTAATGTAATACAAAGTAACAACATTCACCCTCAAATTGTATTAAACTTAACAAAGATGTGGAATGTTTAAATGTAAGTTTACTATATAGTGTGTGTACATATATCTTTTGTTCAGAATAATTATACTCCAACAGAGTCAAACAAGAGTGTGCTGCTGCATTTCCAAGGACACTTTTTATTTCCTAGAAATTATTCACTATTTCCAATTCATAAGATCAATTACTTCCATTACTGTTTGTTTATACATAAGCAAGAGCTCCTTGACAGTTAAGTTTATAAGTACGTATATGCAAGTTTCCTTGCCTTTTTGACTTACTTGTACCCAAGCAAGCACTTTACCTGTCCATCTACCTATAAATGTACATTTAGAGGCCGTAAACTTTGGAATGAATTGTATATATCTTTGAGATTCATATCCCTTTATACATCTATACATCCTTCAGTAAGTCACTGAAACTATATTTAACCTTAACAGTCATGGCACTGTTATTTTAATTTAATTTTCTTTACTCGTTTTAGTTTTATTTTGTCTTTTCAGTGGCACTCTTAATCCAGATTTTTTTCATTTAATATGATTTTATGACTGTTTTCAATGAAGCATTCTGGACTTACTTGTAAGACTTGAATATGTTTGATACATTATTCATTTGAGACGTGTTGGACTGGACAAGTGGTTAACACATCAGCTTTACAGTTTTGAATCCAAGGGCCAACCTTCCTCTGGGATGTTTGCAAGTTCCTCACTTGCTTGTGTTGATTGAGAAGAAATTGCAATTGACGATCAACCAGTCCAGGGTCTATCCCACACCCCAAATCAGCTGAGAAGCACCCCCGTGACCCTAGTGAGAATAAACATAACAGAAAATGGACGGATGGATGACGGTAACTGTTGTTTGCGAATGCTTGTGGGTGTTGTTAGCTCTGTTTAAGAGAAGCTTGATGGATGCGGTAAGGGAAGACATGAGGGCAGCTGGTGTTAGAGAGGAGGATGCAGGACGTACTTCGAGGGAGATGGATGACACTGTGGCAACCCCTAACAGGAAAAGGAAAAGAAGAAGCTAGAGCTTCATTTGTTCATTCTAATTAGCGATCGCCCCCGGAAGGCTCGTCTCTTTGGGGTTATCACATTCTTTGTGTATTCCTCTTAACACGGTCTCCACGGACTACTGTTCTATGCTCCCTGTTTTTTTCCTCACTGACGTGCTCTGGGATTACAGCAACAATATCTGATCATAATTCCAGCAAGTAGAAGCGCCATTGAGAGGCCTTCGCTGATAGCAAGATGGAAATAGCAAGATGGAAAAATAACGCCGAGGGGGTCATGCGTTAGCCTGTGCTAGGTGAAAATCCAAAATCTGAAAATGGGAAGATGATCTTGAAGATCATTATGTGGCTCCCAGGACTTAATCATCTCATTAATATTCACACTTCATCTCCATGCTGGAAAGATGCTTGGACTAGTTCAGTGGAACAGAGATAATGTTGCAGTGTATTCTATTTAATATGGGTATTTAGAAGTACCACATGTTGTTGTAAGAACAAATGTTTGCCTTTGTTGCAGTACTTACAATTACAATTAGTTGTATGTATTTGTTATTATGTAATTATGTGAAATATCCCAAACTCTCCACCAAATAAAATTACAGGCATTAAATGTACAGAAAATACTGTGCATACTTTAGCTTGTTAGCAATGTGCCATTAAAAGGCTTCACCAGGTGAGGTTGCGTGTGACATCAGTGAGTCTGTGTGAGAGTGTATGAGATCTACGTATGTATACTGTAAAACCATAAAAAAAAAGATAGTTTCGAAAAACACTTTTATGCTGTGTGTCCCACCCAAAATTATCTGTGATATAGCAAACCATTAACCACAATAGCAAGGGAGCACTGGACCGTATCATAAGAATCAGAGAATGTATGGTAAACGAATGTCGCCTAGCCGCACACCAAGCAATCGATTCCCACGTGTCTACTGAACTGCAGCAACTGAAAAACTGTGACTATTATTTTTGTTATTTTTATTTATGTTATTTTTATTGAACCACAAAAACATTGGTGTCATTGTCAAGGAATAAGCAGACTGCCACAAACAGACAATACAGTTGTTAATAAAGGAGAGGATATTTTGAAAGTCTGGAGGCAATGCCTTGGAGTGCCACGACGGCCACTGGCTGGCTACTTATCCCATTGCAATGCTATTCACTGGCGCGTTCAATTTTAAACAGCAGTAAAACCAGTGGAGACGGTTAGACAAACATGAATACTAGTTGTTGAATCTTGTGCACTGAATGAAAAGGTTCAGTTGGTTTTGGCCTTGGCATTAAGTGTGCGACGGGGTTCAGTTAGTCATACCCAAGGCTACTTATTGATAGACTCAAGTTGTTTCCCACAAGAGCTCTTCTTATACCGGTACATGAAAGCATTTGTTCCAAGTATCAGGTGTGTACTGCATAACGTACCTCGTCATGTCCACACGTTTTCAAGGGTGCATTGATCAATAGGGTACATATATTGTCAATATTCCTCTTCCGTTGAAAAAAGGAGAACGACGTTTTGCCATTCCCGAATGTCATTTTGCGGAGGTTGCAGTTAGTGTAATGCATGGGTAAGCAATTCTGGTCCCCGAGGGGCGGTGTCCTCACACACACCTGATTTAAATGGTAGCAAGGTCTGTAGAAGCTGGATAACAATCCTTATCATTTGAATCAGGTCTGTTGCAAGACAGAGACATGGGAAACATGCAGGGTACCGGCCCTCGAGGACCGGAGTTGCCTACCAATAGTGTAGTGACTTTTCGCATTTCTAATGAGAATCAACTGCCCACACAAGTACTTTTCCATGCAGTTGAGACTGAATCCTTTCGCGTAAGTATAATTCCCAAAACAGATCAAGTCGAAACTGTCCTTTGCTAAAGTAAAGGACAAGTGCAAAAAGTTTAAGTTGGATATATTCCTCCTGTTCCCAGATGCTCTGCCGCTCGATTCTCAGGCTATTGTGGGATTCAGCAGACATGGTGTCACTTTAATTGCCTGTTGCCTACAAACTAACTAAAGGGGAGAGGCGGATAGAAGCTGATTGTCAAATAGATCCCTTCAGCCCAGTGCCTTCATCTTCGTGCAAGCGCAAATTGGTGGAACCCCACTCATTTGAATATTCTACAGTGTAATATGGCAGTTCCAGTTCTTAAAACAACAACCTTCATTGGAAAGAAAGAAAGAAAGAAAGAAAGAAAGAAAGAAAGAAAGAAAGAAAGAAAGAAAGAAAGAAAGAAAGAAAGAAAGAAAGAAAGAAAGAAAGAAAGAAAGAAAGAAAGAAAGAAATGCAAGTCAAAAGTCAATGCTTTAATCAATCTGAGATTTCAAAAGCTGTCCCTGATTCCCCTTTATCTTAATTTTTAAATACCTGGCAAGAATTTTCGACAATGCTTTGAACTCTCGCAACATGGTTTTATCAAATTGTGCATTACACTTCAGATCAGTGAGCTGGAGCATGTCAGGAATGAGGTGAGCCAGGGCGACCAAATGCAGCTTGGACTAGGATTTATTGAAGGGAAAGGGAGTGGGAAGGGAGTCAGGTGGGGAAACGAAGACACAAACGGGATAGAGACTCACGGCCAGCAAACAGACAGAAGTCTTCTTGGACACTTGGATACTTGGACACTTGGAAACTTGGACAAGGATAAAATTCTGACCGTGAGCCTCCAGACAGACCGTGGAAAACCAAACGACAGGAACACTGGGCGCGGACAGGGACGGATCACAACAGTAGACACCGACAGGGAGAAATACACGGGCAGGGCTTAAATACACAGGGTAACAAGAGGAACCAGGTGACAGACATTACGGTAACGAAAGGGGTGTGGCCGAGGGAAGTGCAGGCAGCCCGTGCTCTGGCACGGTTGTGACAGTACCCCCCCCACAAGGGACGGCTCCCGACGTCCCAAAATCCAATCCCTCACGACGGCACGCGGGGGGGCGGGTGGCCAGAGAGCCGCACTCGGGCGGCGACTAGGGGCAGAGAGCCGCACTCGGGGGGCGGCGACTAGGGGCAGAGAGCCGCACTCGGGGGGCGGCGCCTAGGGGCAGAGAGCCGCACTCGGGCGGCGGCAACTAGGGGCAGAGAGCCGCACTCGGGGGCGACTTGGGGGACAGAACTGCACTCAGCGGAGGTCAGGGGCCCAGGGCCACACTTGCGGCACACACTGGGGGCCTGACGCGCAATCGGCAGGAACTTGGGGAACAGAACTGCACTCAGCGGAGGTCAGGGGCCCAGGGCCACACTCGCGGCACACACTGGGGGCCTGACGCGCAATCGGCAGGAACTTGGGGAACAGAACTGCACTCAGCGGAGGTCAGGGGCCCAGGGCCACACTCGCGGCACACACTGGGGGCCTGACGCGCAATCGGCAGGAACTTGGGGAACAGAACTGCACTCAGCGGAGGTCAGGGGCCCAGGGCCACACTCGCGGCACACACTGGGGGCCTGACGCGCAATCGGCAGGAACTTGGGGAACAGAACTGCACTCAGCGGAGGTCAGGGGCCCAGGGCCACACTCGCGGCACACACTGGGGGCCTGACGCGCAATCGGCAGCAACTTTGGGGAACATGAACCGCACTTGGGCGGCGACCTGGGGGACATGAACCGCACTCGGGCGGCGACTTGGGGAACCGATGGCGGCCACGGGTCCGATGGCGTCGCAGATGGGGCTTGACTTGGCTTGGCTTGGCTTGGCTCGGCTTGGCTCGGCTCGGCTCGGCTCGGCTTTGGCTTCGCTCGGCGGTGGCTTGGGCTGTGGCTTGGGCTGTGGCTTGGGCTGTGGCTTGGGCTGTGGCTTGGGCTGTGGCTTGGGCTGTGGCTTGGGCTGTGGCTTGGGCTGTGGCTTGGGCTGTGGCTTGGGCTGTGGCCTGGGCTGTGGCTTGGGCTGTGGCTTGGGCTGTGGCTTGGCTTGGCTTCGGCTTGGCTTTGGCTTTGGCTTTGGCAACGGAAGCTGGTGGTGGAGGGGGGTCCAAGCGCTGGTCGCTGTGTTGGTCGGTGTCTTCTGTCAGGAATGAGGTGAGCCAGGGCGACCAAATGCAGCTTGGACTAGGATTTATTGAAGGGAAAGGGAGTGGGAAGGGAGTCAGGTGGGGAAACGAAGACACAAACGGGATAGAGACTCACGGCCAGCAAACAGACAGAAGTCTTCTTGGACACTTGGATACTTGGACACTTGGAAACTTGGATAAAGATAAAATTCTGACCGTGAGCCTCCAGACAGACCGTGGAAAACCAAACGACAGGAACACTGGGCGCGGACAGGGACGGATCACAACAGTAGACACCGACAGGGAGAAATACACGGGCAGGGCTTAAATACACAGGGTAACAAGAGGAACCAGGTGACAGACATTACGGTAACGAAAGGGGTGTGGCCGAGGGAAGTGCAGGCAGCCCGTGCTCTGGCACGGTTGTGACAGAGCAGATGCTTTCTTTTACCCTCAGCATGATTTACTTTAGATGAGCTTGAGCGTGGATATGCTTTCAAAATCTTTTGAATGCCTGCTATGTTGGCGCAGCTTGATGTATGCACACGAGCTGTTTCAGGTGTCTACTAAATGTACCCAGAGGGATGTGTGACGGGGATCATTTGATAATACAGCACATGGTGGGAAACATGGGCAAACATATTTGTGCAATGTTAAACCGTTACCAAGTGTCCTATAATCATATCTGCACATGGTGACATGCTTGCGTCAAAATACTCTAAGCATCAAGAATCATGGATGCCTTTCCACAGCCTTTTTTTTTCTTTTTCTTATGTTAGGCTAACACTTATTTCTTTAACTGTATTTACAAAAAAAGAAAATCCTCATAGTCGTACTCGCTCTGCTGTGTGATAATTTAGTTGCCTCTTAATGTTGATCACCCTGCAACAGTTCTGTTCGCAGCAAAATGTAGTTTTACACAAATTGTGTTTTTAAAATCGATGACAAAGGTTGAACTGCGATTTATTGGGGAAACACTGAAAGCCAGGCTCATCATCATGATCAGAAAATTACAATTACACAACGTGCGGTCCTATGATTGACATCTGTGCCGTGTATCAGATAAATTTGTTGTATAATTTCACACTTGAAGGGTCAGCAGCAATTATTTCAGTAAATATAACCCAGTAAATATTACAGAATGTACAATTTTTCCAAATGCAACTTCTATTTTAAATCTGAATCCCACCATGCATCAACACGGACGTAACGATGGGCGGGTGAAGTGAATACCAGCTTGTTCGAGTGGGTTCTGAATATGTTGTACACTGTGTTTGGCAGCTGGTGCACATTTTGTCCCAGAACGTTGATGTGTTAAAAGCAGGGACAGTTAGCCGTTTCCAGCCTGAATGATTGATAGCTAAATGGCGACGTGCACCCATCACCGGCCAGTCAGCTAGTGAAGAAGTTGTTTGTTTGTCTGAAGTTGTAAGTCTATGATGAAACCGTTTTTTAAATTTAATTACATGCTTTGACGGTTCTATTATGGCCTATTGGTATCGACGCCGTCTCTTAAGACCAATTAATGATGATAATTCAACTGATACTTCTGAAAATTGAGTAAAATTGATGTTCTTGTTTGTTTCCTTACCATATAATATTTCAGCCATAATTTCCTATGGGAAAGATTGTCTTTTTTTAGCTGAGCCAAAAGGCAAAGCTCTCAATTTACCGGTCGATTTACGCTCCTACCCTCACCTATGGTCACGAGCTATGGGTTGTGACTGAAAGAACGAGATCCCGGATACAAGCGGCCGAAATGAGTTTTCTCCCCAGGATGTCCGGGCTCTCCCTTAGAGATAGGGTGAGAAGTTCGGTCATCTGGGAGGGACTCGGATTAAAGTTGCTACTCCTCCACGTTGAGAGGAGCCAGATGAGGTGGCTCGGGCATCTCATCAGGATCCCTCCTGGACGCCTCCCTGGGGAGGTGTTCTGGGCATGTCCCACCGGTAGGAGACCCCGGGGACGACCCAGGACGCGCTGGAGAGACTGTCTCTCAGCTGGCCTGGGAACGCCTTGGGATCCCCCGGGATGAGCTAGATGAAGTGGCTGGGGAGAGGGAAGTCTGGGAGTCCCTCCTGAAGCTGCTGCCCCCGCGACCCGACCTCGGATAAGCGGAAGAAGATGGATGGATGGATGGATGAAAGATTGTTTTGGAAAATGGCTGACCTTGGATTTTCTTCATTCTCTGCTTGATTCAGCTATTTTGAAGCCCCCCCCCCCCCCCCCCCCCTAAAAAAAAACCTTGAATAAAAGTTGGGTTGCTTGCCAGTTCACTGCAGGGCTAATACATTGGTAGCAAAACCAGAAGCTCCGAGCCTTTTAGGAGTGGGAAGCAAAAATTGCTGCTGACAGTATCTGAGTGTGGCAACTTAAAATGCAAACAATGAAAATGTCACAATTTTACTCTTTTTTTCAGCAGCAGTCCTTTCTGTGGTGTCGGTAGCTAATTACAACACCTTCAGCTCTATCACTGCCTCCAGTCTCTTGTACTGATGATTAGATAGCGGCTTGGCTCAGAGCACCTACACACACTCCAGCACTCACTCCAACACCAACACACGGGGGATCGCATGTATTTGAAATTTCAGATACTGTTTATTTTTTAACACTGAGATCACGTCAAATGCAAATCTATGAGTATCTCTCTCTGTTGTAACGCATCATGAAGCCCGTTCACATAATTTCCTTATGTTGCTTGTCTGCCATCACTTGTGAAATGCTTCTCCACACTTCCCCACTTGTACAAGAAAGCCTCACCTCTGCCTCTTTGGACTCGCTTCAACCCTCGCTCCATATAACATAACAATCGTACCAAAGTGTAGCATCTCCATTTCATGTTGTTTTGCACTCAGTCTGCTTGTTCCTAAAGCTCAAGCACTATGACTGATGTGCCAACAATGAAAAGCAATGATACGTTAACAATTACTCACACGTTGGTCCAAATTAATGAAAGTTGTCTCACTTGACACATGATCCTTCAAGGGGAATTTCAATCTACACTCTGCTGTCTATTATTCTGGTACCCTCCAATTCGTACATATGAGCTGCTGCCTCCCCCGAAGTGCAATCTTTACTGATAATTGGACCACGACATGCAAGTACCTTAACTTTTTTTTCTTTTTTTTTTTTTGAAATTGGATCTGTTCAATTTAGTGACACGTTAATTCCAAACCAGCAACTTCATTACTGTTAAACACTTGCCGAAATGAAATATTGCTGCCTCCAAATGACATTCCCGTGCCACTAATGAGGGAAATGCCATCAGCGGCTAGAGCTCTTTGAGGCTTATAATTGCACAGTAGTTTACTGTGAACTTATTATAAGTTCAAATTCTAAACTGTCAAAATGAAAGAGCACATCATGAATTTGAACCATCTAAGAGAGAAAAGATCTAATTCAGAAACAATTTTCCCATAAGAAGCAGTGAAAGCGAAATAATGCATGTGGGTGGGACCAAACTGTTGACATAATAAATTGTTTTGAAAACAACGAGGATGGGCGGTGGCAGGGTTGACTGACCACTAGATGTGAAACTTCATACGCCTAATTCACCGTTAGCATTTACACTGGCATTATACAGCTCTATTTGAGCCTTATAGTACGTCTGAAGTATTTGATATCCCCATTCCTGTGTACGTACTGTTAGTACAGAACAAAAGAAAATACAGATAAATTATTCAATGTTAAAGGCGTGTGAAAAACAATCTTTGTTTGAGTAATGACTGATGAATTATAAAAGCGTACCGTTAATGAGTTGTATTGCAGATGTGACTCACCAGTTTGACACATATGCCGCAAAGCCCCGCAAATATTATTAGATATTACAGAAACCACATAGTCTCTCAGTCAAGATTCGTCGATATTTTTTCGGCTTTTTTTTCGCCAATTTCTGCCAGACCTCAAGGAGTTAGAGGACACGAAAATATGTGCATTATTTATTACCTAAGAGCTAAAGATGGGTTTCATTGAAAAAAAAAGAACATATGGGAATTAGCGAACTGTAAATGTTGAATTGCACATACTTAAAATCAGAATTGCCACAAGTAAAATCAAGTGATTTGTTCCCAATAGTAGAACTTTAAAATGAGGAAAACACTTGAATAAGTCTTATTATCCTTACTGCTTTGAATGAGAGTTTGCTTACTTTGCCTAGCTATGTTATTTGGGGGAATTAGTGTTTAAAAAAAAAAGTAAAAAAAGTAAAGGATACACAGAGTGAATGCTTTGGTACTCCAAACTCCTGGAACTCCAGCTGGTTTCCACTGCACCTGCACATGAGGGCGGCTGGATTTTGGAAGAAATATGAATCCTGAATTTTTTTAGTAATAATTGTAATCACGATCAGTAAACGATTGTTTATTTTGTGGTACAAAACACAAAAATGTTTTAACATGTAAAAAAAACTACAATGTTGACGTATGAACGAGTCCCATTAGCTTTAAAATTTCAACTTCAAAACACCCACAGCATAAGCTCAATCAGCACTGCCGTCCAGCCAGTGCTGCATTGCAGTATTGAGGCCAGAGTCTTATTGTCGGCACTTGATTCACTTGCATTTAGCAGGTCAAAATTCATTTGATATGTTGGCTGGACACACAGCGAATGTTCCAATGCGGAGCTGGTGGAGCCTGCTATTAGTTCGCTCCTCTGGGAGTCTGAAAATGACTTGCTGTCTTCACCGTAGGAACATCACGTCACTGTCTTCCTCCAAATTCTCGGGCGCTCTGCTGCTTCTGGGCAGCCCCTGTATTAATTATTGTCCAAGATATAAATAGTCCAACAGTCTGGCAGTGCTAGGTGGTCTAATGTGCCCGTCCGGTGTCCTGTCCTCTGTATGGCTCGGTGCACTGGCAGCTCTTTGTCTCCACATTAACATTGGCTTCAGCAGATGGGCATGTGACCTGGCAACAATGCTTGTATGTTTTATTAAACCTCTTAATCCTAACCCGATCTGATGACAAACGTATCTAATATTCTTGTTCACCTTACCCCTTTTGTTTATATGAAGTCAAAAGTACAGTCATACCAAACCCCCCCGGCATGAATTCAGCTTCAATTTAACTTAGAAAAAAATGTGCTTCCAAAGTAAAACAAAACATGATACACTAATTACTTGTTGACAACTTTGCTCTACAAAGACTTTCCTATTCTTTCAGTCGTCTGTCTTCCAAGGATAACTGTAGTTTTACAATTCACCGTTGTACCAGTGTGACTTGACTACAGTTAATCAAGGTCTTTGATTGGTTCCTCAGTTGGTGAGTCAATCTGTATTAGTCTTTCCATCCTACTCATTTTTAAAGAGTGAGGCGGTGCACTTAACAATGAGTCTTTGTATCAATCGCTCGCCCAACTAGAAGAGGATAATGGAGCTCTGCTGAATATCCCGCTTCCCCCCCATGATGGCTGTTGCACGAGCAGCAGCTATCGTTACTGTGAGGCAACTCCTGCACCAGAACCTGTCTGCCTTAGATTTCATTATAGCACCAGTTTGATTTGTCCCACAATTTTTTACAAAGGTAAGGTGTGTCAGTCTTGAGCAAAACAACATACTGCTTATGAGTCTTTAAATTAGTTAGGGGTCGTCTCTTTTCTTGTCTATATTCATCAAATCTTGCCCCCAACCTGTCATGTCCATGCAAACTTGTAGCCACCCTTCCAAAAAATTTCTAATAAACAAAAATAGATAAAAGAAGTCACTGGAAATTATGAGTAGAGCCCTGGGAGGTTTATCTGGGTTGGCAGGCCTGGGCTCCATCACCATGCTAATGGAGACTGCAGCTCATAGTAGATAAGAGCCCCCGAGACAAAGAAGCACCGCACCTCGACCACCTTTCACAACAATGGAATAAGGATTAATAATATTTGACAGTTTGCCCCAGTTTAATTTTACCTTTTGCCTACGAGTTAAAGTCTGTGCAACTATCAGGGGCGCATCTTAGCAGGATTGTACAATGATAGGGTAAGCAAAGAACTTCATATTTAAATCAAATTAAAGCTCAAGGTCCTTTATGTCCACTGCGGTTGTAGCTATGTCGCTTGATGCGAGCCGAAATGAGATATGGCGAGGCTTTGCAAGATTTCAGAGTGTCTCGCAGTATACTGGCATTAACGTGGAGGCTTGAATGTGACTTTAGCAGCTTATTATCCTGAAGAATTTTTGTTTACGAAATGTACAACATTCCAACAATGCTTACAATGGTGGCAAGATATTGGCTATCTATTGTAGGCAGGCTTGGATCACACGGTGTTTGAAGATGAGTCGTCCGGGCCGTCGCCTAGAATATAAAGTTAAGATTTATTCATTTAATCTCAGGTAGGATCAGTAATGTATATTTAACACGGGAGGGGACTAGAGTGGAAGTAGAGAATAGCGAGGCATCCTTTTTGCAGCAAATAATGATTTATAGAGCTGGTCCCAGGCTGAATACTTATCTGTCCAAATGGACTGGACTCAGCCATCTTCAGTAGTTCTTCCTCTCTCCAGTATCTGAATTGCTCAATAGATCACAAGTGCATAAGCATTAAAAGAACAGGCCATTTGCGTTTGGACTGCAAGTGACAAACACGATTGCAGAAACAAAGAAGCCGTAAGAGAAGAACTCAACTCTACTGTATCTTTTTGTTTTTTATGTTTTCCCTCTCCTTTTTAATGTCGTAGTGTTTGTGCTTGTCTTGCAATAAATTAACTCTGTCACAGTGGCCTGAGATAATAGCAAGAGGGAATTGCTGAGGCTGATGCTGTACTCTGGGAGCAGTACAAGTCATTTCGCTCCAGCAGACCACTTAATAGCTCTGGCTGATGTTGACAGAGTTTGAAAATCCATGCGTCAATTGTGCTAGAAGTACAGAAGTATTTTTAGTGACTGCAGGACAAGGAAGCTAATAGTACCAGCTCACTTGGCAAAGTTTGACCAACAATCTCTTAAACAATATGCCGTTGTGGACCTCCAACTGTCGTAGTACTGAGCACCTCATTTGACCTCATTGCAGTCCATATTGAGGGACTAAGGCTTCGCTCACACTGCAGCTCAATTCTGATTGTTTTGCTGATAAGTGACCTGTATCTGATTTTTTTTTTCTTCTTCAAAAGACAGTCTGAATGGCTCAGTTCAGATTTTTTCTTTTCTTTTATTTTTCAAATCCGCCCCTTTCATATATGGTACCTACATCACATTTGTCTGACCTGGACATCGTCATGTGCCCTGCACAGGAGGGCAGACAGACTGCTTGGGAGGGAGACTGAATGTTTTTGTCACAGATTTCTGTAGGAAAGACCAGATGGCTTAAGGCGGCATGGGCAGCATCGCCGCTGGTCGGCCATTTTCGAACAGTGGACTGCTCTTTTGCGCTGTACTGTACTGTGAGTCAGAAGATTTACTCAAATATTTGTAACTTGCTGAATTCTTGACGGATTACGAACAGATTGGTTTATTACAAATATTAGTACCCTGGCTATAATTCAAACTAGCACAGCTAGCTAACTGGCACGCTTGACCCCTGTCACCTATGTCCAAAAAGTAGTGTTAAAAACATTTACGTACATACATTAGTGATTGGAGTTGCTGTTTTTCCCTTGTGTCCTACAATTTGCTGCCTTCCATCTGAAGTCAGCTAGGCTCTAATACACTCGGAGCTATAATGAGGATACGCGGGATAGAGACTAGATCAGCGGTGGGCAAACTACGGCCCGCGGGCCACATCCGGCCCACGGGACCGTTTAATCCGGCCCGCCAACCCTGAACAAATTGTATTATTAAACTTTTTTTTTTTGGTCATTCTGCCTGCAATGACTGCGTTTTCCCAGTAGATGGCGAAGCGCTCGCCTGCGCATTTACTACCGTGTCAGAAAGCTCGGTGCACACTCACAAGTGCGTGTACGTACTCAGTAGTACGGACTTGGCGCACTCTCGCTCTATTCGTATCAGTCCCGAATTTAGAGCGTGAGCTTTGACGACAGCATTCTTATAATTCGCGCGCTGAGCTTTCAGATGCAGTTTTGCGCTAAAGCCACCCACAAACCTTCCCCTGGAATCCTTCCATTAAAATGAGTGGCCCGAAAAAAAGAAGTGAGTGCCGAATGTTAAAAAAGAGTGGACAATTTGGCTCGACGTACGCGACGTGACGTTCAGCCACATCAACATCAACCCGTCACAGATCAAGGTAAACGGACCAACACCTCGGATCTCGCCTAAGAATTGCCACAACAAATTTTACTCCAGACTATGACGCACTAGCAAAAAAGGGAGACCAACAACACTGTTCCCACTGAAAATGAACGGGAGGCTCTAAAGTTTATTGTAAAAAAATGCATTTTGAATATGATTTGTACACATAGCAGGGATTGAAACTAGCGACCATTCTCATTTTCAAACAATGCAGGATGCTCAAGGACATTGATGCACCACCTATTTGCGACTAATCTTAACCTGTAAAGTTCTTAAGGCTTACTTTAAGGAGGTGTTTCCCGTTTCCTCACCTCTGTTACCAGGTGTTTGCGAGTTAAAACTCTGCTCTGATTTTCAGATACCCCTCACCGTGTTGCTGTTTTGATTACTTTATTTGGATGTATGCTTTCACCGATTCTTCAAGATGATATATTTGGTCAGAATGTTTGCCGTTTGATGTGATCTCATAAAATAAACATCTTTCATTAATCTGACCTGCAGGCACTGAAGTGATGGAGATTGTTATTCATAATAACAGTGTCGTATTTTATGAGAATCACTGATAGCAGTTTTTTAGTGAATTATTATTATTTTTTTAATGCTGTTAATAAATGCATTTGTTTTCAAAACAATTGTTTGGAATATCCATGCTTTACTACCTACTAAAGGCCAAGATCTTTTATGCAATGACCTTTACAGGTCGCTTATATGACTTCACACAACGCCTACGTCCATCTGCTCCTTGTCCGGCCCTCCGGTCCAAATTTAGAACCCAGTTCGGCCCGCGAGTCCAAAAGTTTGCCCACCCCTGGACTAGATGGATGAATTTTCTGAATGTTAACAAAATAATGAGTCATTACATACCATTTTTTTCCCACAAATTTTTATCGTCACCTTTCGTGAGCAGACTTCACTTTTAAGCAGCTCATAGGGCTTTTCAGAGACGGAAGGGAAATGAGATAATTAGCTGAAGTCTGAGGATTCTGCTTTGAAGAGACTCGTGTGTTTCATGGCAGGGCTGTGCACTCTGGTCAGGTATTGCAGAGGTCACACAAGATTATCTGAATCATACCCACTGGTAACATGAGAATGTTACAGTTGAAGGCAGTCTTCCAGACTTCCTGTTTTTGGATGGATCAGCAATGAAAATGGGCTTGTCTGAAGGAGCAGTAGTTGATTATGCGTGTTCTATTGTCCCTCTCCTACCTGACTTAAGTACAAGTGACAGCAAGAACTGAGCCAGTCTGCAGCCATTTATTTTGAATTTACTCGACAATCAAATAGTTAGCCCTAATTTAAAAGGTATTAATGTAAATTAATAGATATAATAGGTTTGACTTTTATGAGATGGAGGAGGCTGATCGTAATTATAACCTTTCTGATTCACTCTTTGTCTTATTTTGCCTAATGAACATTTTACACATTAATGGCAACCGTTTAATTCTAATCCACTCTATAAAAAACATAATATTACTCATCTAGTCAATGCAGATAGCCATCCGAAAGTTATTTTTAAGAAATGCCCCTCCTTTCTGTACACAAATAGAAAAATGAATTCCGCAATGTCTTCTTATACAGAATTATTGCGTGATACACAATACGCTTTTCAGCGCTAAATACTGATCAGGCTTACATTTCTTTCTGTGTGTTTGTCTGTTGGCGATAACTCCACCCCACTACAGAAATAGCACATCTTTGCAGTGCAGTACACAACTGACCTTGTATGTGCAGTAAACAACAACCACATGTTGTAATTTATGTACATTGTAGTTTTAAAAACTCTTTGGTGTTGTTCCACCTGTAATTACCTCTGTGGTTGTTGTTCATGGTAAGAAGACTTATTTTAACGGGGCAAAGTAGAGACTGTTGAGTATAACTGCAGCTTCAGATGCTCAGAGGAACAAAGTAAGCTACTAACTCTCGCATCTGTATCTAATTCTGTAATTTTTAGCCTAAAGTGCTCAATTGACAGATCGACAAATGCTCAAACGACTCACCCCGATACTAACCATGGTAACTTGGCAATGGAAAGGCTTTAAAGCGAGTATAACAGAGTAGCTATTGTGAAGTGGAAAAGCGACATGAGTGCTTGTTATCAAAAGTGTGCAATGTATGCATTGGGTATTTTGTTATCCATGCAGTATGCACTTTGTGTCATCCATTACAATTTTATCAAAAGCTGTGGACGGTCTGAAAATAGTTTTTCTCAATACATTCTTATTTCAAGATAAGAAATGGAACTCTATTCTTCCTCTAGCTATGTAAAATTGTTTTTGTGCTCAGCATTTTTCATCTGCGCTTACACGATGGCGAATGCACTCTTTGCCCCGACTCGGCCCCTCTGGCCTCCGTGTCCTTAATATGATATATTTAGAGTAACATTGTTTGTGACATGTTGCTTTCCAGTTGCCTGATTTACAATATCCTCTACTCTTAAATGGAGTAAAAAAGGAACTGAGAACATGTTGGTTCTGGTTTTAACATCCATGTGTTGATCAGCGTACAATGTTGAATGCAAGGATGCGGACATTTATGACAAACAAAGAAATGCACCTCGCAGGAACATGGCTGCTATGACTTTTACCTTCTGGCTTTATGCGCTACAACACAGATGCACTTTACTGCACTGTTATGAGTACACAGAGTCAGACCTTGTTGGACAAGTTGTTTTGAGTTTGCTAGATTTAAATCAAAACATTGGAGATGCACAATATTGGCTTTCATTTAAGAAGTTTCACAAATTGAAGATGACATGTATTTTTCATTCGTATTGCAGCCTTGTAGTTTGTTGGTCTTGCTGCCATCGGATTTGTCTTCAGTAATTGGAAAAACGTAATGCAAATACTCTGGACCTAACTGTACCGTTTTACTGTTCAGTACTAAATTGTCAGATTCCTGAAGAAAAAGCTGCTTTGCAAATTGCAACAATGGGCACAATGATGGATAGAACATGCTTCTTCAAACTGAAGCCTCCAAGCATATTCCTTCAGTCTATGAATGTTATTGACTATATTCATATTACAACCATTCTATGTCAAATAGATATGACATAGGGCAACTTGCTTGTCATGCATTTATATGGGGAATATGGTTGAGTAAAAACCGCTAGCTTTCTTATCTATGGCCCAGCATGGGTGATAAGGAACTTTCTCACAGTGATAAGTATGCAGGCTAAGGGAACGTTTCTTTAAAGAATAGGTATACAAGTGCTGCCTCTTAAACTGCGATGACTTCTTGTGAAGTTGCTATGATTAATCCAAGGCCGCACTGTTTCTGGAGTTCTGCTGATCCTGCTGCAGAGACAGAAAGATGAACGGGGCTACTGGGGCCACTATGATGGGCTATCGTACTCCTCCATCATTTTAGGAGTTGCTTGACTCTGACAAGCCTCGTCGAACAGAGGGAGAGCTCCTCTAATCGCAGCAAGACATGGGTGTCTGGTCGCATTCCATTCGTCAAGATGAATAATGTACTCAGATGTTTGGGTAAATACACGCATACAAAAAATGAGGTTGGTATGACTGCACAAGAAACAGCATTGTCATTTCCATCCTTTTATTCTAGGACAATTTATTTCAAGTTTGCAATACAGAAAATTTACAAACAGATGGATTATGATTCAGCTATTAGTATGGTCTATAACACGTCAGAAAATAGGCAAATATATGTATCCTTGTTTTACAAATAAAAGCAGATATTTGCAAATGCGTTATTTTGATTACTACACAGACAAGCAGTTTGCTTTCACGGAAGACTAAAGACATTTAAGAATAGAAGGGATGCAATTACAAGCATTTTTCAGTTAAACATTGTCTCCAAGTCACCAAAAGAGTTATTTTGTGTCGCACAATTGATCAGTTAGCTATTATTATACCCACCCCGACTTCTAAGTCAGCTTGGGTTCTGGCTACACCTGGTCAATGATCCAGTCACAATTGAGTTCATTTTTCTACCTGTAAAACACTCCACAAATACGCATCTAGACAAAGCCGTCGTCATCCAAGTACTCCTCCGTTGGCATATATCGGGGCTGCTGTCGGGCTGAAACTTCCTATTTTGCAATTTGGGTTCATAGTTTCAAATTTGATAGTTTTCACACAAATCTACACCGTTTCTATTCAACATGCAGTAGACGCCATTAGACAGCAAAAGGAATTTTTTGAGATTAGCTATAGCATTGGCTGAACACAAAAGAGGGCAAAGGTGAGATTTTCAGCAAATATTAGTGAATAGTTCCTCCCCCAAGTTTGCAAATGCCTGACTGTGAATACAATTATGAGTAGCAGAATAATTGGACCCACATTTTTTAACCCAGTCATATAATAAAACTACTCTTTTGGTTATGAGATAAAGAAGTGTGCAAATGACTCCTTCGGGAATGGTTTGAAATGTTTCAAAGGTGTAAAGAACCACCCAGTCATTATGTTACCGGCTGTGGGGCTGCTACAAGCATATTGGGGCGAGTTTCGGGGATAAGTGCGACCTTTTTAGTGGCCCTAAACATGTGGTGGCACAGTGTGACTGATGCAGATTATCATCGCCGGAGAAAGCCAATTACTGCCGTCATCATGTCACCCTCTCGGTGGAATGAAATGCATTACAGTATTCTTGTGCCAGCGTTTTTGTGTTTTCCCTTCACTGATCCCCCTAGCTGGAGTGCTAATAGCACTGTCAATGAGACCGTCAGAGGGTCGTGCTTCATGGAGGACTCGAGGAATTACATCCTCTTTTTGTCTTCTCTTACTAGTCAAGACAAAGCCCTTTTATTGTGACACTCGAGTGTCCTTGGATGACTGCAGAGCGGACACACTGCCTTGCAGAGTGGCGATGTATGAGAATATCGTTTCTGTTTTTTATGAAGCGAACAAACCACAGCTCATCAGAAGTTTGTTTTCTTTCAGAAACAGGCCAAAGAAGCTGAAATCAAACAGGACAGCTGTGGCCCAGCCATGCACAAAGACTACAGAGCGAGCAGAGTCACAAGTAAGAGGCTACGGTGCGTGTTTGTTCTCAGGGTTAGTTCTGCATGAAAACTGCAGCTTTTTGGCGAGCGATGGGGGTGCCTTGTTGACATAGTGGGTATGCTGTGGTAAAATACACAGTGCTGTTCTGGTTCTGGAAAAGGCTTAAATTGATTGCCTGTGTCTGCTCCAGACAATGTCGATCAGTGGTAGAGTGGTCGTCTCCCAATCCAGATGTAGGGGGTTTGATCCTCAACTGTTGTGACCATTTAAATTTCGTTGTACATGTGTGACAATGACAATAAAGATCTATTCTATTCTTGAGCAAGATGCTGAACCCCCAGTTGCTTCCCATGGCGTGTCATCAGTAGGTGAATGAGGAAGCAGTGTTAAAGCACTTTGAGTACCAAAGGTAGACAAGCATTGTATAGGCGACAGCCGGTTTACTGTTTCATGAAAAGCATTCATTGTTCAGTTAATTTGACGTTTTCTTGCTTTTGAAAATACCCCTCCCCTCTATTGGGCAGTGATAGTTAAGCTTACTTGGCTGTTCAAAACTAGCAGAGGATAAGAACAGATTTTTTTGCGATTGAATCAATAGAAGAGAATGAATAATGTGAGTGCAAATGTTTACGTGATCCTCTTTAGAAAAATGACAATGCAATGTTTTATTTTTTCTGAGAAAACAAAGGAAAATGGTTTTAGAGTGTGTGACAGATAAAAAATAAAGCGAGAACGGACGCTTTAGAGGCGCTCTTTTTGTTGATCATTTCTAGATGACTGTCCTCTCACATAACTCTTACGCAGCACAATATGGTGGCGATAATGAGCGCTCAGTCTGATGCTTGGCCTTTTCTCCTCTCCTCCTCCCTGCTAGTCTGCTCGGCTCGCTCTCTTGTAGCCTTCTGCTTTCGTCTTGCTTTTATGTCACACACTTTCTCCGCGCTTTGCCTTCACCGGGTCAGGTTTAATTAGCCGCCCGTAAGGTTTCTCTCCTCTGCCGGTGAAGACTGAGGATTTTATATTCATTTCAGGTCAGTCTGTGTGAAGCTGTTGAGTGTCTTGCTGTATAAATTATTTCTTGAAGAATTGTTTGCACTTCAAACCCAATTGTTTGTTTATAAGCAATGATGGTTTTGATTTTATTCTAATGTGGAGCAGAGTAAGTTTTCATGCATAGTTTTTTGCGTTAGGATAGTTCTCGCCGAATGTTCTGAGTTCTTGTTTGCATGCAGAATCATGCTTTCGCAGAAAAATAAATAAATAAATTAAAGCAAATTGACCAATCAATTCTTTTTTTTTCCAAATAATATTTTTTTTGACGGATGACAGTTTCTCCGAGTTTTCTTAACTCCAGTTTCCATGTCAGTGTTGTATTAACAATGCTCTCCAGAAGAGTTGTTCCGCCGTATGGGTGTGACTCAAAATCGCATGGCTGTCTTCATGTTGTCCAAGCGGTGCACTCCATTTTGCGTCCAGATGTGATCAATTAAATGATTTTAATGCCCATCCCAAACTTTTGTTTATCTCCTCCAATAGAGTAGTTTTGCATGTTCAATGATGAACAATACTGCATTCCTTAGATGCCAGACAAACATCTTCTACCCTTTATTTACATCAATCAGGATGATGGAATAATGCCAGATCATTCAAATGCAAATGATCTAATATGATATTATCATGATGCTGATGGGAAGAAATGAGAAGTTTTTATTCATAAAAGACAAAAAAAAAGATTCAAACGTGCTTTGTAAGTCATAATATAGCAGCAAGGAAGGGAATTGGGCTTGGGTATTGTTACAAATGTGCTGTGCTCTCCTGACTTCGACGTATTAAAAGAGGCTACTTATTGATTCAGAACAACATACAAGTGAACATCCAGCAGTGATTGTGACTAACATACTGTATGATGCTGCATATTTTAAAGTGACCAACGAAAGACTACTGATCGTTTGAAAGCTGAAAGAAGTGTAGACGCTTGCATGTAGCACTCTGTGTATAGTTGGAATTATTAGAAAAAGGCTTCTTGGCTACTTGGAAGACCTTCCAAAAAAACAATGACTAGCTGTATATTTATTGTGTGTGTAATACATGTGTGGAGTATATATGTAGTACATGTGTGTGTATGTACGTGTATTTCATATATATGTATGTGCATACACGTATATATATATTTTTTTCATAGTGTCAAGATAAGTTCTCTGCTTAAGTGCAGTGCACTTGTTTACTAATTGTTTCATGAAACTAAAAGAAGAGATAAAGCCACTGATGTTTCCATTATTGTCGTCATCTATCTGAGTTACTAACTTGTTTGCGCTACACTTGTAAAAAACTAAACTAAACGTGGGGAATGCTTTTATAGACTGCAAGTCAAAGGGTTTAGTAAAGTTAACAAATGGAGTTGAAGTTGTATAAACTGGCTTTCATATCAATTCACATAAGCAGAGTAATAAACGGGTAGATGGTTCATCAAGGTTGAATGATGTGGACAGCGACTCTGTTAAGGGTGATGTGAAAATATTTAAAATATGAACGCCCGCCAGCCTTTGGGAATGGATTGGCACAACTACTTTGTACATGGCCAAATCAAACAGCTGCATGTTGTTTGTTTTGCAACATTTGCATACAACTTGATAAAAGAGTGACCAAAGAAAAATGTATCCATGAAGCAGTAGTGGGGCAGTCCTGTACATATCTTTGGCTGTGACTGCTGAGGCAGCGAGGGGGTTATCAGTTTTTGCATTCTTGTTTGAGAGCCATTTGCATCAATATTCAGGCTGAGGGGCAAAATCTCTGGGAAGCGATGGCCTCCTTTTAAGCTTTTGCATAATCCAGTTGCCAGAACAGATGCCACTGTCACCAAAGACTTGGAATATCTGCCCAGTCTTTAAGGTCTCCCCAAAAAAGGGTGGCAATCATGGTGCCCCCCTCAAAATACATTAGCTCCAGTTACTTTTTATGGCGCCTTGTTACTGCGCCACAGCTCATTAAATTTCTCCAAGCGCGCCGGACACTGCAAAGTCTGTTTAATGAGATGTGACTTAAGCCAGGGAGTCACCTCAACCTTTTCTTTGTCTGGATGATCTTCTGTTCTCCATCCGTCAATATGCGGGGAACACGAAGAGGCATGGGGTAGGGAATTACATAAGTAAGGGTTTAGGATGATAGAGGTCAAAATGGAACAGATGTGCATTTCTCCATGGCTTTGAGCGGAACAAAACTCCAGTAACAAACAGCAGGCATTGATCTGAATTTGGACAACAAAAAATACTATTTACAGTGTGTTTAAAACGAACGGGAACTTTGAAAATACTCCGAGCCCCCCCCCCCCCCTGCTTTCTTTCACTGGCAATGGTATTATGATACAGCACTCCACACCCCTTAAAGGGCGTGGTGAAAAAAGACATCTTGGAGAAAAGGGAAAATCAAAGTACGTCCTAGTTAAGAAACAGAATTACCCTTGACTCGTCTCATGTAAAAATTGCAGCACGACAGTCACAGATGAGGCCGCGCTTCCATGTAATATGCAGTAATTTGATCTGAATTATTCATTCTGTCAGCACTCCCCTTTAAGGCAACAAATGGGTTAAGCACCAGATGAGCTCCAACTGGGTCAACTGTATGTTTCTGCTTTAATGTGTAACGTACAGTGCGTTGGCCCTCTCATCTGCTCACAAGTTCAAATGTACAAAATATAAGCTACCCGCTTTCGGAAACTCTAATAGAATGAAACAACTTAGCCTTTGATGATACATTGCAGAGGCGAGGTGTAAGGGGAAGGCTTTGTGAAAGCAGTCCACCTCATGCGTCATGCTTTGTTAACACTCATAAAAGTGGTAACAATAATGTGAGGCCACATCACATTGAGTCGCAAGAATGTGCACTGCGGGGTAGGATGCGAGAAGTCACTGTATGGCACAAGCTTACCGATATTTTGCTATGGTTGCTAAGCAACCCAACCGTAAGTAGCCTGGTGCCTATTTGAGTAGACTTTATTTAGTGGACTAACCCTAACTAGCCAATAACTGTATTTGTTACTATTACAGGGGAAAGCATGGTTTTGTTTATAATACAGAGGACCAAGTGTGGTAGACAGAGAGAAGCATGTGTAACTCTGCTATTTTTATTGTTAAAAATGCTGAAACCGCACACTCCTGTCCATGGCTATGCTTCTGTACCACTTTACCACTGTAAACTTGTCTTTTTTCCTAGATTTGGGGACACTACGTTCATAAGTTATGTTTTTTCAATCTACTACTACACTAAAGTCACTTGATGTCGTCACTCTGAAATCACTCGAGCATCATTTATCCTATTGAATTCACCGAGATATCGTCACGGCGCGATGCCACCCAAATTGAACATTTACGATTTGTAAATGCCGCCTGCCAAATCATACGCTGTCGTCCTCTGCAGCACGGCACAGTGTTGTTGCACCATGGCAGCGCATACACACTAAATGTGTTGGTCAACAGCGTATTGCGCAGTGCTAAGTGCAGTTTGAAAAGACCGTTCATGTCAAAGACAAACTGCAGAAGGAATGTGCCTCGGGATGAGGCTTTTCTCATTATGCAGTGTACATTTTTTTTCTTTTTACTATTATTGTTGACCCATTACCAACGCCCCTAAAAGCTCACATTTTGGAAACTTTTGATTGCAAAATAGTCTACCCCCCAGTTTTCTGCTTCAAAATGTAGCATGAGAACCATTATTTTTCCTGTGTGGAAGGCAATACCTGAAACGCGGCATTCCAAAACGAATGCATTGGCCTTGTCCAGTAGTATTTTATACAATACGCAAAAGGAGTGAGCTACCGTAATTTGCTGATTGCAGGAATTCTGCTTTCCTGGGTTCTGTATGAAAGTGAAAGGCGGATAAATGTTAAATCCTCTGTTATGACTGTAATGTGACCTTTCTATTAGAGCTCTGTAAAAGGGGTTCTACTTATAGCCCAAATTGTACAGAGTGTCCTTTGTCACAGTAAAAATCAATTTCCTGTTC
The DNA here is from genome assembly GCF_033458585.1 of Syngnathus typhle. Classification (NCBI taxonomy): domain Eukaryota; kingdom Metazoa; phylum Chordata; class Actinopteri; order Syngnathiformes; family Syngnathidae; genus Syngnathus; species Syngnathus typhle. The sequence goes on along the minus strand of NC_083738.1, from coordinate 15,743,656 downwards.
TGAGTCATTTCTTTTTTTTCCCCCCAATAAGTGTGGAGTAAAAGGACACAAGTCCATTTTTTTCTTTTGGTCAAAATACACGAAGGATGAACACTGAGCACACAAATCGCTTGATCAGGGTGAGCAAACGCGGCTTTCATTTCCATGACGACCGAGGGCATGCAACCAAGCAAATGGCTACGCAACATTGCTTACCTGGCGTCTTTATTGCTATATTTTGCAGATTTAGCGGCGTATATTTTTCTTTCCTTTTTTTTAAGCGAGCAAGAGCAAGACAGCTACCCGGTTTTTGCACTGTTATTGGATACTTCCCTCTAGAAACAGTTTTCAAAGCCACCACTGCAGTCAGAAGTAAATACTGATAACCCAATAATTTCACTGGAATTTGCAGAATTGAAGTCAAATTTCTATAATATGTCCCCTGTGGTTTTTTGCTGGTATATTTTTCACAAATAATTTTTTTTCCATTCCCAATTGTGTGACTTAAGTGTTTGAAAATTAAAGTTTCACTTTAAAGTCAAAGTCAAAGTCAAAGTCAGCTTTATTGTCAATCTTTCCACGTCACAACACACAAAGAGACCGAAATTACGTTTTTCTCTATCCCACGGTGACGAGACACATAACACGATAGACATACATGTACGCGACACAATATAAAAACAAGAAGGCAAAAATTCAAACAATCAATAGTAAGAGTGATGAATAAATAATAAATAAACAGATAACACAATGAATAACGGAGCCAGCAAGCATAGCGCAAAAGTAAAAAACATCATAAACAAAAAGGCACAAACAATAAATAATAAGAGTAATAATAAATAATAAATAATAAGAGCCAGTGTGCATTCAGACAGTTCAGACAGTAAAAGTACAGGACGCTACGCAGAACGGGGGAGCGAGTTCAGGATCCTAACAGCCTGGAGTATGAAGCTGTTAATCAATATATAGTGATCAATATATCACACGATTTACTGCTGCTTTTTTTTTTGTTTTGGTTTATTTTTGTATATAGCTAGAATGTCGTATCCACCCCACTTTCAAGTCAAGCATTTTGATTAAAAAAAAGAAACATCGTATGGGGTGGGGTGTGTAACCACTCCCAGCACCCTCAGATGCACCTAAAAGCAAGCTTCCATCTTCTGAGTCAAATTAGCATTCTGTTGTACTGCTTTTGCTACACTTAACAAGCCGCACAGAAGCGGCGTTGTAAAGAAAAAAACCTCCAGACATCGTTCCCGAGGGTGCCTGGAATTGAATGAGTGCACACGCACGGGCTGTTACTCATTACTGACGGCTGACAAGGGTAATTGAATTTTTGTTTCCCCTGAAAAACAGTCAGTTTATTTACGACATGTTTTTTTCTGATTAAAACATGCACCAGCAATTGTTGGCTTTGCTTCCCCCCCCCCACCTTGTCACACAGATATATTGGATGCTTCATAATCAAATTCCCAAAAATGGTACAAGTTGCATTAACAACCAATTGTCCGGGATAATATTCACAATCGTCAGCAAATCCCATCGTGTACACACTATGGCATTTTTGTTTTTTTAAAGACTTCCATCATTTAAATTCAATGCGGTAATAATGTATAGGATCGAAGTTTGAACCTGAAAGTTATTTATTTGCTTAATTTCTAACAGGGAGATCTTTTTTAGATTTGAACAAGTGGACCCACACTGGACTGGGTTCCACTTGGGAGGATCCACAACATACAGCATGTTCCATGTTTTCCTTCCCTCCCCTCAGTTAATCCAACTAAGACAGCATATTAGGCAAATATATTTCAAAAGCCTATGATGGCGTCCAAATGTGTCGGACGTGGTCCTCATTGGTGTTAGGCATTGTTTGAATTTGTAGGATTCCGGTTCTGATTCCGGGTCTGATTCCGGTTCCTAATGATTCTAATGAAGTGTTAGGCACTTTTGCAAAGTGCGGGCTCTTTTCAGCTTTGGAGGGAGTTGTGGAAAATGCGATAGTATTCTGGCCTTCAGCAAAAGTGTATATTTACCTTGGAAACGAGTGTCTAGCAAATGTGGTAGAAGACTTTTGGTCTGGCAGCGGGCAGAATAATTTGATTCTCAGTTTGACCAAGGTTTTTGACTTGAACTATGCAACCTGCATTTGTACATTAATATTTATATGATTTTGTATTTATCCTTTTTGTGTGTGCGTGTGTGTGTTTTAGGCACTGTCCTTGAGTTTGGATCCTCATTTATATAAATATACAGTACTCGCATATAAAAGATAGAACACATACAGTACCGTGTCATATTTTGACGATCATAAAACCTACACAGTTCAGGCAATGTTTATGTAATCAGTGAAACATTTTCAACTATCATACAAGCATAAAAACAAGTTTCCATAATAAAACTAAAATAGAGTGGAACAACTCATCGTTTCCAGATACCTGAGCGGGACGAGATGGGAACATCTCTGGCCATTTTTACCCTAGTCATTATCCATCAAGAGCTAATTCTGTCAGTATGCAATATTATGTTTCATCAATTTGTGTTGGTTATATATAGTACTAAACAGCCAGACACTTTACTGTGTCACAGTAAGAGGAAATAAGGTCAGGCAGTCGGAATAGTTTATTGGCAAGCTTCTCTGGACATCTTCATTCTACCGTAAATTCCGGACTATAAGCCGCAACTTTTTTCCAAAATTTTGAACCCTGCGGCTTATAGTCAGGTGCGGCTTATATAAGGATTTTTTTCGTGATTTTTGTGATGACTTGATCACTTTTATACACTGCGGTATCTTGAAGAATAAAACAACAACAAAAATACTATTTTGAAACACTACTATGGCTGCTGCTTATTCTGGCTGTGTTGCTTGTGACTATTATGAGCTTTAGTAGGAATGCACGCTAGGTGACCTGCGTCAAAGGGCTCTAAACCCTTCGTCACAGGCAGTGTTTAGAAAGACATGTTAAAGTATGTTATTAAAACTTTAAAAAGGCTTTCTGTGAACGGTCTTTCCTTGTAAAAAGACGCGTGTGCACGTGCGGCTTATAGTTCGGTGCGGCTTATATAAGAAAAAAACTAAAATATCCCCCAATTTTAGCTGGTGCGGTTTATAGTCCGGTGCGGCTTATAGTCCGGAATTTACGGTAGTCATTATCCACCATGCTGTCAGCTGCATTGTATTTATGTTAGCACCTATCAGCTAGACAGTGAGAGATAACGGCTCCCTGCAAAGATTGTGTTTTGGGGGAAGAAAAGCATGCACCACAATTTTCTTTGTGCCTTTTTGTGATGTGTTCACGTGAACTGGTGAACTGGAGAACTGGAGCTAAATCCTTGCACTGAGAGCTTTTCAATGTTTCCAAGGTTGAATGTTTTGGAATGCATCAATACTCCTTGTGAAAAATGTATTTGGAGGGTACATTGTTTGTGTTGGTGAATGGTTGTTCAGATGTATTGGAATGGCAAGCTCAGTTTGTTTTTGCTGTAAACTGAAGTCGGTTTCAAAAAAAAAAAAAAAAGAACATAAGACAAAAGTTCCAGCTTTAATTTCATAGCTCAACAATAAAGACTAGTGAAGCAGCCGTGCAAGCCCAAGCCATGACTCTACCTCCACCGTGCCTCACAGATGCGCTTGTGTGGTTTTGCTCATGAGCAGATCCTTTCTTTCTCCATACTTTGACCTTTCCATCCCTTTGGCAAAGGTTAATCTTGGTCTCATCAGTGGCTCATCGCTGTACTGCTTAACAAAATCCAAGCTAGCCTTCAAGTTTTAATTGATGATGTAACTCAAAATGGTAGCAGCAGATTGACTTCTTCAGCAATTGACAGAAAAATGCATCCAAACTAATCGAGAGAAGCTTCATCATGCAACAAGATGTTGACTCATAACACGACAGAGGACTTCATCATGGGGACAAAGTGGAATATTTTAGACTGGCCAAGTCAGTCACCAAACCTTAACCCAATAGAGGATGCATTTCATCTCCTGAGAACGAGACGGAAGAAACAAACAAGAATGGAAAGAAGGCCTGAAAATGAAGAATGTCACGCAAACAGTTGTTGCAAGTAAGGGTTATGCCACTAATTATTAAACGGTAGTCCCTTTAAATTATTTTAGTAATGTCTGTCCCAATATTTTGTTCACTTAAAAATTGTGTAGATTCAGACAAAACACATCTACATGTAGATACTATGAAACAAAAGCTGAATATTTTTTGTCTCATCTTTTGATCTGAAACCCAAATGCCTTCAGTATACAACCAAAAGAAAATAATTTGAGGTCGGTCGTGGAATGAATTACAATTTTTAAAACTTTTAATTGATGCAACTTGTGATCCACAGCTGGTGTGCACAGAAAATCATGCAATTCCACTGAACTGGTCGCAAAAATAATTATTTTTCAATATTGTATACTTGTCTATCTGTTCATGCCAGTAACTGAAGTGACACAAGATGTCAAAAGGCACATTACCAACGTGTGTATGCACTTTTTGTGGTTTTCGGTAGAGTGCAATGAGAGTTGTCTCCTCACAAAATGCGCCTAGGCTCAAAGTTGGTCAAACACTGCTCCGACAGCATTGGAGCGATCATCTGCATGCTGCTGATCCCCCAGCTGGCAGAACGAGGTACGACTACCTTGATAGCATATCAAAAGTTTTTAGACAGGGTGTGCGCTTACTGATTTTGTTTCCCCCCAACATTTTACCCATGCAAGTAAGGTGAATTTTTCTATTCTTTTTTTTCCCCTAAACCATTTGAGTTTTTGTTTTTGACTGCGTCCACGCAGCGTCTTCTCGAGGCATGGCTGGATGGATCCATGCGAATTACAAAGCCTCCTCCTACCCCTCTTTCTCTCTCTCGCTCTCTCTCTCTCTCTCTCTCCCCCCCCGTGGATGTGCTCGAACTGGCACCGAAGCACGTCGTTTGTCGTGAGGGTGGGACGTGCGTTTATAGACAAGAGAGAAAGAGAGAGAGGAAGGGTGCAGGGGGGGGGGGAAATAAAAGGAGTCTCTTTCTGTGCGTGGTGTGGCTGCTCTGCTGTCATTGCAGCCCAGCCTGCCGTGCAGCACGGACCGGAGCGAAGTGGGGACGACGAACCGTGTCTCCATCCCGGGATTTATTGACGGCAAGAGGACGATCACACAAGACAGGGGGAGGGAAACAAAATTGCATCTCGGAGCCGCTTTGGACGATGTTTCTGTTGCAGTACACAGGTACATCTTGACAACTTTTCAATGGTTTTGGTTTCAGTGAAGCCCCCGGGTGACTTCTGCGGGCTGTACCCGCTCACACTGCACCACTTTAGGGAACGTTTGATCACTGATCGTCATGTGGGTCCTCTAACAGCGCGTCTTAATTTTTTGGTGTTATATTGTGTTGTGTAATTTTTGCTGCGTAAATGATATCATCCTTTTTTTTTTCTTTATGTATATTATTTTGATTGACATTGCAGTCTTATGCATACATTGTTGGATCCCTGTATGGGTTGTTTTTTCCACACCCTGTATTAAATGTTGGCTGTTTGCGTTGAGATGCCAAAATTTATTTCCTCAGCATGGATCACCTCGATTTTTGTTGTTGTTGTGTGGTCTCACAGGATCTCATTAGCAGCGTTACTGTTTTGAAGTGCTCCCATTAACCTGCTCAACTGCGTTCAGCTTCCTGTGTTTAGACTTTACTATACTGTAGATGTCCCACAGCGTTGTTGGCCGACGAGCGTTTAGGGAAAAGGTGCTTCCCACTCTTTTAATGCTTTGCTACCTCTTGAATGAAAATCTTGCCTGCCTTTATATCTTTTGGAGTTAATCTACCTTAAGCATTCTGCAGGATTGTTGGACTATGAAGCTGTAAGAGCTGATGAAATTGTCTTGCTGTCCCTCCGTATGACTTATACGTACTTGGTTTGTTATTAGATGAAGCTCCCATTTTGATGCATTCTTTATACTAATAGATATCTTGAGATGTAGTTGTAGTTTTTATACCTTTTGAGTTGATGTCCGCAAGACTTCTTATAGATTTGTTGGCCCAAAAGGATTATAGAAAAAAAAAAAAAAAAGTGCTTCCCTTCAGTTTATCCAGCTAAAACAATGCAAGGTCTGGTGGAATTGTTTTACTGCCCTTCAATCGAAAAGGTGTGACTTTTTGGCAACAATAACCCCCCCCCCCCACATTGCGATCATAACTTATACTTTGGTTTATTGTTGTTATTCACATAAATTGTTTGAAAAGTGGTTCCCTGTGTTAATGCTTTTGAAAGTAATGTATGTCACAGTCAGACGTTCCAGTTGCCCTGCAAACGTTTTGATTATCTGTGGTGTAGTGATAACACTAATTTGATTCCTTGAATGAGCATCCTGTCTGGGTTTGTGCCATTGGCAAATAACTCACAGCACTGCTGACCTTTTGACTTATTGCTTGGTCTGCTGTAGGATTTAAGAGTATTAGCAATGTGGTATTTTCTTCTCAGTGTAATCAAAATTCTCACTTAGGTTTGGTGCTATTACTGGCTGTAGTAGTGGTTTCAAAAGTTGTTCCTGTTTATAATTTTAGACTTATTATACCTCAGATACCCCAGTGTTGCTGGTTTTATAAGTGTGTAAGGTTGTGTCACAGTCCTTCAGTAGAGCTTTGTATGAACTACCTCTTAAATTTCACTCAATTGGTTTATTGTTTTGTTATCCTTTTTATTGCAGTCATAATGCACAATAGACTTGATTGCTGTTATTTGTAGAAGTGGCTTATGAAAACTACGTTCATGATCATTTGACCAGTCAGACCCAAACTTGATGCGCGTCGCCATCCAGTAGTTACAATTACAATAAATTAACTACGAGTACATTGAGCGTGCCTATATTAACACATGGAAAAGTTATTTTATTAGTTAATAAATATGTCATATTTTTCTGTACATTAAATTTATATTATCATCGATATCGTCATACTAAAAACCCAGATCGCACTTTTACATTTCTTTGTTAAATGGTTACGTGTCAATCTTATATTTTAAGAATTACCATTACTTCTCCATCTTTCCTTTGTAATCTGTTTGTGGGAACGATACTTATTAAAATTGTCTTATTTGCCCCTATAAAGGGGATGATTGCTGATTTAAAAGCAACTCTGGAACGTGTTATGCTGCACTAGCTAGCCAGCCGAAGCTCATTGCTAGCTAGCTGATGTGTCGTATATACCACAGAGCTTGCCTCAACCTCCGACTTCTTGCATGTACCGAATTTTCTGCACTGTAATTTTCTCGAAAGCCGACAGTGCGCCTTATAATCCGGTGTGCCTTATATATGGACCAATAATGAGCCACTACAGCAGGCGTGTCCAAATATATGGACTTATATATGGACACATTTTTAAAATGGGCCATTTATTGAAGGTGCGCCTTATAATCCGGTGGGCGTTATATATGGACAAAGTTTTAAAATGGGCCATTCATTGAAGGTGCGCCTTATAATCTGGTGCGCCTTATAGTGCGGAAAATACGGTAGTTGACGTGAGCATGTCCAAAGCGAATCTTTTTTGGACTCATTCGGCAGCTTTATCATCAGAAGAACCTAAGTCTAAGATTTTCAGCTTTACCATTCAATGTGTTTTGATGAAGCGCAAACTAGAAATTTTAAGTTGTAAACTGGGATTCGAAACCAAGCCTTGCAGTATGTAAAATAAATACACCTTCAATTTTACTTGGGTCAGAATATGGTTGATCGTGGTGGCAGCGTGCTTCAATTTTCAAAGAAATCAAAGCACGACATTGAGTTTAATACTGTTTCTGACAAAAAACTGGTCATCCTCTTCACTACCTCTTAAATGAATGAATTCTTTGAGTGCCTTTGGCGATCAACAGGAAGAGAAAAAGGCCTACCTTCTATATGCTCTGATCAATCAGCATCTATTAGCTCGCCCTTAATGGTACAAGGGAGCGAGTGGAAGGCGGTTGTTGCTTTTTGTTGCGCTGTGCATGCTTGAGAGAGAGCGCGTAAATATTTCATCTCTGGCAGAATACGATAGCGCTGCAGAACAAATGAGTGCTGAACGCAGAGCGACCAACTGGTTGTAGCCTGCGATGTCAGGAGACTTGACACATTTGGGGATATTCACAAATTTGAATTGGTCAATTCCTGACAACCTGTACTTTCTAAAGTGAATTTTGTTGGTTGAGGCTGTCCAGAGGAATTATTAAGGCAATTGGAGAAAACAACTATAAAGGTGGTATGGCGAAACTGTTACCTCAATGACATTACATCACGTGTTTTATAGCTGGGGTGGGCAACTCAAGCTGGTGATCCAGCTGACTCACCTGGACTGTTTGCCATCTTATCACAGGCAATATACCCTAAAAACACGAATGACATTTCTACTTAATTCCTTTGGCACCATTTGAAGAAACCAGGCGGGGCTGTATTGAAAAATCATCGAGTTATCTTTCTATGCCTCCTCACCTTTTTCAGTAAAACTAGAAGAACACAGAGAATGTCATTATGGTCGATTGAGGTGAAGATCAATTTCCATTGTGGAGAGCAGCTACATGACGGAATATAGTTCAATTTGTTCTTTTTCTGATGAAAGCAGTTTAGCTCAAGATGACTCCATGGTCAGCGGTTCAGTGTTGACTCATGCGGGATCTGCAGTTTGTCTCAATGCTTTGGTAGCATAAATAAGATGTTTGATGTAGACGCCAAGTCGCTGGAAACATCATGACTCACTTGAGTTTCTGCAACTTGAATTAATCAAAAGTAGACCTTTGTGGCTGAGTGAACTTAAAAAAGGCCTTTACCATGTGCTTAAATGGCACCACTTCCCCACAGAACCCCATTTTTTGGGGGGGAATCCCTAATAAATTACAACAATCCATGTGAGGTAGCAAGTGAGCTGTGAGCTGTGAGCTATGAGCTCCGCTTCCCTTCACACGCCAGCAGTCAAAGGCTGTTAAGGTAATAATTCCATTGTTGACTTTTTGCCTCATCACTCTTGAATCTCTTTAGCATGCTAATGTAACGTTATGATTGCTGTTTATTTCTGTGCCTACTGGTCACTTGTATATGCCCCGCAGCGAGTCTGCTGTTTTCTAATGAACAAGGGCCGTGAAGATGTCAAGCTAATATTAAACGGTCGACGAAAAAGTATAAAAGGCGGAGCTACAATATCCCTCAAAAGATCAGCAGGCTCGGTTATGGCAGCAGCAGTTCAACCTGCCATCTGGAATCCGAGTCGCTAAGAGAGCTTGGCAGCTCGATGTCAAGAGCTGCGGAGGATATTGGTGATACTGCTCAGGCTCTTCATGCCGTAATCGTTTTACTGATAAGCGACCGCGCACGGAAGCTTGAAATTGGAGCTAAGGACCCCGCAAGTTGAGGAGCTCCACAAGAGAACGTAGTCAGCCGTCAACGTGATTCCGGGAAGCGGTCAGGCGGGATGGCGGCTGCTTTCCTTGCCTGCTGAGTTAAACCCTTCTGACAGTCCCTTTGAGTGCAGCACAGTCAAAGTGTTGCGAAGCCGCCGGATTATACCATTCACCGGGTTACAAGTTTCCTACATTTTAACACCCCCACCCCCCTAGCCTCCATAAAAGGCTGATCACAAAGTCAAGGCCAGAGGGCCAGATTCGGCCCTCCACACAATTTTAGGTGCCTGCTAAATAAAGTTTGCCAGAATTTTCCCAAGTAACCACAAAAAAATTATGATCATTAAATGCAGGGCAATTATGTAACAAATGGAAGAACAGAAGTGTCAAACTCTGGCTTGCGGACCAAATTTGTTGCACTGTTCTTCATTCAGTCACTGTTTTTCATTCAAAATTAAACCGTTAAATGGTTGCTTCTGTTTACACAAAAGATAAGCGCTTTCTTTTACATTTTGTTCATTTACTGGACAAAATATGAACCAAACCATGGAAATAAAAAACAATACACGTAAGACCCACATTTTTTTAATACACCATTTCTCTTCTAGTGATGATACATTTATTAGGTTTCACTATTATAACCTGCCCCCTGAGGGCTCCCATAACTGTTATGTGGCACGCGATGACACCCCAGTCCTAGAGCTTACAATTAGATGGCAACATTTGATTCATGGGCCTCAAATAAACATCATACTCATTTTCACTGGTGATTTACTATGTTAAATATCCCATCACTTAAAAAGCCAAGGTTCATCTATCCCTCTAGAACAGTGGTTCCTTAACCTTGTTGGAGGTACCGAACCCCACCAGTTTCATATGCGCATTCACCAAACCCCTCATTCGTGAAAATTCTTTATTTTTTTTTAATTCAAGACATGGATGTGTTTTACTGGTGCACAAAATGAGCCGTGCATGAACAGTTGAGGAGGTCAGAACAAAACCAACAAAATGCATGAACACACAACACATTACATACCTGCAAATCAGTGTGGCTTTTGTTGTCTTTGCGAGACCAGTTCAGATATGTGTCATCACGAATTTACACGACATTCAGGTGTGTTCGGACCTCGCTCTGCTGAACCCCTGAGACCGACTCACCGAACCCCTCGGGTTTGATCCAACCCATGTTAAGAACCACTGCTCTAAAAAAATGTGCTCAAACAAATTCACCATTTGGATCAGCTCTTCTCCAGTTACAGTTTATTGGCAGGCGAGCATAATTGACTGGACGCTCTACAGACTGAATCATGGACCCCCTAAAGTCAAGTGATCATTTGCTATGAATGTGTAGACTTGGATTTTCTGGAAAACGGACTTTAAAAGTTATCCATTTTTTGATGTGCAACTGCTCCACCGGTGCTAATATTGAACATCTTTAAAGTCAAAGTCAAAGTCTGCTTTATTGTCAACATCTTCACATGCCGGAACAAATGATTGTGATTTGGACCTTATATGATTAGTGCCCTGCATTTCATATCCGTCGGTTTGTCAAGCTTGACATTTATCATCACTTAGTTGACATGTACAGTCGACTGCCATTTTAGCTTCTTGTGTTAACTTCTTTTGTGTGTAGACTTGTGTGTTTGTTCGCCTCTTGCACTATCTAAAGAAAGCAATATTTGATGGATTGTGGTTGATTCCTCAGGTATCGCTGTGACTTATTTTTTTTCTCCGTGAGACTTGGGTCATTTGACGTTAATGAGGCATGAATTCAAAGTATCGGTACTGTTTCTGGTTGCCACAGTTTATGCAGAGAGCCATTTCACAACTTTTAGGGATACAATTCTTCATATTTAGCTGTAAATGAATATATTGTATTTGTAGCTTGTCAATGATGACACCCATTCATATAAAAGCTATAGGAACACTCATGGTTTGGATCTTGACTATATTAGGGCATTGGTTGTCTATAAACGGTATACAGCGTTCAGTGTGCAAGGGATAGAAAACAGATGACGACATTCGTCATTTTTGACAACACTAATAAATCTTCCTGCCGCTCACTTGCGGGTGGTGATCGACTTTTACGGGCAGTAAACTGTCAAGACTCTTCAAAACATGAATGGATGTGCCAGGTGTGTAAGGGAAGGAGGGATGCATGGTACATTTTTATGGGGTTTGTTTTTTACAATGGAAAACAAAGTCCCACTTGTGGGCAAATATCTTTTTCCTCGGTCATCCTATTTGGAGAAATGCTAATGTAGACTTGTCAATTATGTTTCACCCAAAACAGACCTTTGAGAAAAACAGCAGCATTCCACCAAACCATCTTAGGTTAGTATCACAATAATGAGACACTTTGAGCTTGTGTTGTACTTGCTATAAAACATCATGCAGGCACACACTTGTAGCTGCGCTTCACGATGTTTCCCACTTAGGTTGTAAATTTTTTTGTGCCTACCTGGCAGGGTGCCATTCCCAAGAGATGTTTTGCGCTATCGTATGCTAGCAGTTTTAACAAAAGCAGTTGGACAAGAAACAGTGTGATGGATCACTGTGGGGATATTCAATACACCGCTGATGTACACTGGATAAGTTAGCGGTGCATGCCACTGCTACAAATTATTCTTTAATGCCAGATGATAAATGGATCCGCTGAATTTTATTCACTTTTCAAGCCGAGTTTAGACCTTAAGTATAATAACTAGCCATTGCCCATATTGTGGCCTTATGTGAGAGGACATTTATCAGTGTTGCTGCCCTCCTCATACAGTGTTATTATAACACCCAAGTGCCTGGTGTTCACAGCACACCACCCTTAAACTACACCATGCCGTCTTTTAGAAATAGCTCACCCCTTGAACGTTCTAATGAGGTGTCTAACAGCATACTCAGACCAGGTGCTATGCTTCAGCCCACATGACACCTAAAGTCAGGTATGTTGGTGCTGTGGTGTGCTCAAGTTTGTTTTTCTTCTTCTCTGGCAGGCTCAGAAGAAGTGGGCCATGGCCCAATAAGATTGGTCAAGTAGGGGTCTCAAACATGCTGTTCGGGGGCCATTTGCAGCCCCTTATGTGACATCAGAGTTTGAATTTAGTGTAGCCCCCATGTTTTCTTCTTTCTTTTTTCTGTGTGTGTGCGTGGCTGTGTTGTGTGTTTTACAGACACATTTCCAGAGAAATGTATAGAGAAATTTGTTGGGAAAAATTACTTTTTTGTGGAATATTGGCCCAGACACATCCCGACTCCCCACGAGGTGAGTCAATCACATACTCATTTGCAACATCCATCCATCCATCCATCCATCCATCCATCCATCCATCCATCCATCCATCCATCCATCCATCCATCCATCCATCCATTTTCTATACCGCTTGTCCCCACGCGGGTTGCAGGCATGCTGGAGCCTATCCCAGCAGTCATTGGGCAGTAGGCGGTGGACACCCTGAACTAGTTACCAGCTAATCGCATGGCACACAGATGAGGAACCATCCGCACTCACACCTAGGGGCAATTTAGACTGCTCAATCGGCCTACCAAGCATGTTTTTGGGATGTGGTAGGAAATCGGAGTGCCCGTAGAAAATCCACTCTGGCACAAAGAGAACATGCAAACGCCACACAGAAAGGGCTGGAGGTGGAATCCAACTCGCACCCTCCTAACTGTGAGGCGGACGTGCTAACCAGCGCGCCGACATGCTAACCAGTGAAATTACTGTAACATTGTTTCTTGCAAATTAAGTATAATAACTATCATCTTGCTTCTATAGATAAACACAATTACTACTGTAGAAATACAGGCAGTCACACACTTTAGATGCTTTATGCAAATGCTATGACATAATCAAGAAATAATCCGGTCAAATAAATTGTATGTTTAGTCATGTACAGGCATATTTGAACCCAATATTGACAGTTATTGGTAATAATTACCATCTTGCATAATAGAAACAAGGACAACAACAAAATAATCCTTATCTTGTCAAAAAGACCACAACATACTGAACTCGTGCATGCATTCAGCTTGGCTTTTACTATAATCCATATAATTGCCTCTCTTGTCAGTACCTGATGATAAACACCAACTCGCACAAAAAAAACATTGACCAAAAATTATCCAGAGTAAAGAAAAAAAAAATAATCACCATACACTTGATCACATTTGTGGTTAGACTTTTTGCATATTTTTCTCCGAAATTAAAGTTAAACCGCAAATCACAATTTTCTAAATTCAGGTTTAGTTCTATTGCAGAAATGGAAATCCTTCTGTAAAACCTGCTAGATTCATTCAGGACATCTTGTGGAACATGTTTCTGATAACTTGGGAAATCCTTGTCATAATATACAACTCTGAAGGACTAGATCCTCCTGGCTTGAAACACAAGTTCCCCCCCAACCCCCCACAAAGATTAATATACTCAAAATTTCTTCCATGGAGAGAATTGCAAAAGCAGACACTGTGGTTCTGCAGGCTGGACCGGAGAATGTGGGGAGTCCGGAGATTTTGCTTGTTTGGAGAGAAGCCATCACTCTGCTGTAATTGAGACAGAGAGTGCAGATTTCCGTAGTTTCTACAGTGGGGGTAAAGAAATGGCTCAGCCGGAAAACTAAATTGTATAGGACTGAATGGCCGTGGCAGTTACTAAGAATGTATTTTTAAAAGAGAGGTTGTCACAGACACAATAAACAGATTCTGTTATATTTTTATTTGAAAATATTTGTCAAGAATTTAACACATTAGTCAAGTTTTTTTGTTGTTGTTGCATTTTTAACATAACGAAGATCAGGATAAGACGTACTATTAACATATTTGCCTTTGGTAGGCAAACTTCCAACCTAGTTTTTAATGATTCAACTCAATTTTTCGTGTTCCGCCCCAATTGTGTTACACAAAAAGAGACAAAAAGCAGAAGCACAGGATAAGAGAACTGAACAATACACAGCCGAAGAGTACAGAGTTATAAGCTGTTAGCATTAAATTCTGAGCGTGATTGCATTTCCTTAGTGGCTACTCCAAGCTGATGTTATAAGGCCGTAATGGTTGTTGAAAGTGCCTTTAACATACATTGCGTTTGGCTTAGCATTCCATTGTTTTGATGTTGTTAACAATTCCTCTACTTTTTTTATTTATTTATTGCTAGAATCACACTGAATTGAATGCTGTAGATGACCATGGGCCTTAAACCCGGTTCTCACGGCAGGATTTCAGCCCCAAATCTCAGCTCCGGACAATCATAGGCCGACCCCGATGTGTGTGGTGTGCTCAGGTTGATCTCGGCCGCTTGGAAGGACGTCCAACCTCAAATCAGGAATATTCAACATGTTGGATTTTTTTGGCTTGACTTCACACCGTGTGGTGTCCCCCAAGGAACAACACATTCTGCTAAAACCAAACCAAAAATTGTTGCTTCTTTGTCCACATCTTTGTCTATTTGTTTACTCTGAACTCACGCTAAATCTTGGGAGGTTTTGAAAGATTTCCCGTCCAAGGTGGGAATATTCATGAATGAAATCGGTTTGTGCATGATGTGTCAATCTACACACGGTACGTTCAAAACTGTTATACATCTGATTTTGTTCTCAGCATGTACAGGGTCGGAAGACAGTTTTCAAATCTTGCCGTGTGATCCAAGCTGTAGGTAGCCCAGCCCTGCACTAAAACATAACATTTGGCTTGTTCAAGCACCCGCCTCATGTTTAGAACCATCTGTTTGGCCTTCTGTAGGAAGGAAGTGGGAGTTAACATAAGGATGACTGACACATTTTTTGTGGCAACTTTGTTTTGTTTTTTATTATCCAAACAAGCTAGTAATGTAATGTGTCCACCACACATGGTTTGTCAATATGCAGAAACTTTCATATCTGAGGACTGGGATTAGTAAACTCAAGATCAAAGGAGGCCCTGTGTCATCTTGCATTTTTACCACAACGAAATTTCGCACAAGTAATGCTCTGCAAATTTTACAGTTCACCAGTATTACTTTTTCCCCCATGCCACTTTCTCGGGAATGACAGGTCAGCACTTAAAAGAAGATGATCCAGCGTTGGTTTGGAATGGGGTGTAATTTAGTGTTCTTGTAAATTATAGCTGTACTTTGGAGCGCCGGAACGCCATCTGAGTCAACCATTGGCAGAATGGTGGCTTTGAAGGAATGACCCAAAATCGTCTGTAATGGTACTGTAGTTATAATTTCATATTTTCTCTACCTTTTGTTATGTCGATGGTATACAGCGTTTTGGAATGAAGTAGGGAAAGTGCGCAGTGCAAGCACAGGAACAGTTTGCAAATTGCACAACAAAAGGTGCAAATGACCTAGATTCAAACCTTCTCGTCGTGGTTAGCACCACTGTGTTGCCCTAGTTCAAATAGTGAAACATATTTCTTTGGAGGTTAGGATTGCCCATGTTCATAAAGCCAGACTACTTTATTCTGTCCGCTTCCAGAAAAGAAAAAGTTTTCACTCCATTGAATATTTCAGTACAGAGTAGCTGTACAGTCATGCATTAAGCTAGACATTTAATATGTTCCCTAAGCACACTCAAAACACTGTTTTGCTCAAATCATCTTATAATTAATTATAATAATAATTTCTCCCATTGTTTGCTCACCCACAGGCCCACACCACTTTCACTTACCTTTGGCCAACGTTCACATCACCGCAGTTCTTTCAATGATCTGCCCTAAAGGCTGAATGCCAGTCATCGACGAGCCTGTGACCTTAAAGAGATACACTGACAACAGCTGAATGAACATCATGGCACCGAACAAAGCCATTACAGACACCGAGGTAATTGGATTTGCAAATCAGCTGGGGTTCCGGATTTGTAGCGACACTGGGCTGGATAGGTCATATTTCAGCGACTTGCGTGCAATTTGTCACAGGAGGCTTTTGGCGGTAATGAGAAAGTGGCGCAAGGGAGTGTCTCCTTTTGTCCATTGCCGATGTCCTACGACAGGATATTTGTGAGGATGTTTTGGCCCCATACAATTAGAACCGTGTTTAGGATGGCTATCCATCGTCATAACATATTGCTCTCTATTGTGAATGGAAACAATGTGAGAGGATGTCTGTGCAGTATAATAAATTACAACAATATAGTGAAGCCCAACAATTTGTAGGGACAGAGAGAGCCCTGCCGGGCATAGTGATATCACAAGGTACAAGGCACTATTGTTAGTTAAATAAAGTGCCTCAAGTCACTCCACCATAGTTCTTGGCACCAATTTATCACCAATGTGCAGGAAAGCTCTTCTTTAGCCCAAATGAAGCTCCTCAACTAACTTTGGCACCAAGCTGGCACAAGATGGGGTGAAAGCAATATTTTCATTGCTTTGGTCTGAGCACAAAAATCTTTCAGCAAACATGAAAGAATATGTTTATAAAGTGTCATTTGAATTTGCCAATACCAAATATACTAAAATCAAAACAAAACGCACTGCTTTCCATTTAAGTGTCCAATAGCAATAGAAAAGTACACTATGGCACGGAAACCAAAGCCTGATCAGGATTTACCTGATCTATATTGTAAACTCATAAACTTGTGATCGGTCAAGGTTTGCGGGAAGTTTTAGAGTTGGTGTATTGTGCTTTGCTAGTGTTAGATTAAAGACAGCAGTTTATCAGTCTCAAGGTTTACATACGGCATATTATTTGTCATGTTTGAATTAATTTCCAATCCACAAGTGCTTGACAATAGAATAATAATTTAATTCCATTGGACTTGCACTTTTCCATGTAGTTTGTGTCTCGTTGAAGTGAAAATAACTTGATAATAAATCAACTTTCGTGGCT
This sequence comes from Syngnathus typhle, assembly GCF_033458585.1. Classification (NCBI taxonomy): domain Eukaryota; kingdom Metazoa; phylum Chordata; class Actinopteri; order Syngnathiformes; family Syngnathidae; genus Syngnathus; species Syngnathus typhle. The sequence goes on along the minus strand of NC_083738.1, from coordinate 15,726,539 downwards.
CACTGGCACATGGGTGTACGAGAAATGACAATCCATTTCACTAACTTAATCTGTGAAAGCTGAAGCGAAGCTGAGGTTCTTGGTCATCCTCTGCGAGCTTGTCCCAGCAGAAGTCCGCGAGCTAGATCGATATGAAGATTAATTATTGTGTCTAACATGAGGGCTGGCGCCACCTCACCTAGATCTCTTTCCAGGCCTCCCGTGAATGCCTTCCCTTTTCCTGATGAGTGTCGAGCGCCGGCTTGTTAGTGCAATCCTTGGACCGAAGCTTGGCTGTGAGAAAATTGGACAGAGGGCTCCAGTGGCAGCATGCTGAGGCGTATCGCTTTAGCAGCTCAGTTCACCATCACCTAGCAATGGTCTCAATGCTCCCCTTTACCCAATATAAGGTATTAGGTTGAGTGTTCTCAAAGGATCAGCACAACTTCTCCTCGTATGAATTGTTGCTTTGTCTGGATTGACCCCGCCTGTTGTATTGGTCTTAGAAGTTATTACTTGTAATTAATTACTCAAAGGGTGGTTGATTATTTTAACCAGGCTTTTCACAGACTGATACTGACAATTTTATTTTATTGTTGTGACATCAACTCAAGTACTCATTCAGCACATTCCTCAATAATAGCTCACCAACCAGATGAAGCACTTGGTCACGCCACCCACATTCCTCTCTTTTATTTGTTTGCAAGTGTTTTCTTCATGGTCTTAGATCCAAACCCTTATGGACATTATCTATTATTCCTTGTGATTTTGTGGAATACCACAGAGCGTCATTGCTGGTTGACTTCCAAGTTGCCCAAATTTCAAAGTGGCTTTCTTCCCACATGAGAAATTGTACACAGTACACCACATTCCAAATTATTTTGCAATTGATGTTTTTTTTTCATTGTCATGCTTAACATAAGTTGAGAGTAGAGTAATTGTATTTTTGTTTTAACTTTTTATGTCATTTATTTTTTTGTGGCATTTGGTTATGAAGGTTCAACTGAATAATACATAAAATCATAGAACTGAGTATATGGAATTAGGCAGCAATATAAAAAGCAGATCGTGGGAGACATTTAGCATCTCAAGCCATCTTGTATGAGCTCAGGGGCTGGGTTTCTTTGAGCGCTATTGGTATTTAAACGGGGTAGGCTCACACTGTGCATCTTGTCTTTGGCATGGTTTCATTCCCCCAATTCTCACATAGACCACATAATAAATGATGAAATGACTGGATGACCTGCATTCCAGCTGCTAACGGAAAAGAGTCATCATGTTTACTCAAATTGGCCCTTTTTGCCTATGCTGGGCTCTCTGTCTACATCCAATTTGTTACCTGTCATGTTGCAACACCAGCCATAGATAGATGAACAAAGAAAATTAATTCCAGAACAATTTTCAGACCAATTACACAGTGGCTGGAAATCTCCTGCATAGTGTGTAGTGAGTGAGTGAGACAAATGGACTAATTCTTACAAAGCACCTGAGCATTGTAGTGTTAAGTAAGCATTTATTTCTGAGCTATTGTCATCAAGGAAAGAATACACATTTGCCTATACAGTAAGTATTTACATCAACAGCACAGTTTTCCCATTACTTTGCAAGCACCGTTGCCTCTGACCATGCAAACAATACAGTCCGTACAATGCACACTGTACATTCCTTTTCACTAGCCATCCGATTGTCACATTATCTGGATGTCCCATGGTACCTGCAGGTTAACAAAGCAGCAGGGAAATAACAGCCTAACCCCATGTTACAGGTGTTACTGTGTACAGCCAGCCGTCTGCCCAAATCTCCCCGGGAGTAATATTTTGAGAAAGGCTTTTCGAAAAGCAGTGCTGTCAGCCCCCTGGCCAGACACAGTCCTTAGCCAGCACCGCCGCCAACAAAACAGGTTGGATGGAGACACACTGCACTTTTAGCTTCATTCAGCGAGGAAAAAGTGTTTAGTGAGAGAAAACACGGTGACACGCCTACTTAATGTGATTCCTCCGTTGATGCTGGCCAACAATTAGTTGTGAGATACATTGTCCACCAAGTAGATGCCTTGCTTCACTTCAGAAAAATAGTATCTTGTAATTGTCGCATTGTCTGGATGCTACTGCCCACATAGAAACATGAAAGAGTTTATTCCTGTGCCCATTTGAATGCTGTTTATGATCAAAACAGTAGCAAATATCAGGGCACTTGGAGACCCTCAAGTGTGGAAACGTGATGCTTATTATAAATGGTTCCCCAATATACGTATTTATAAGTTCAACCATAGTCGCGCTTCACTTGGCTGAGTAATTCCCTAAACCGAGGTCTCGTGAGATGACACGTGTGAAACGTTTTGATTTGAAATATTTTTTTTACCGTTAATGTTTTTCTTGCTCGAAAATTATGCTATGTCTTGTTCAACTGCTGTTCAACTTCAGAGTTCCCAGTGTGTGCCTAGAGGTCTTCTATTTATTACAGTACCGACGGACAGTGATTGTAGATCAAGAACAATGTGCAGTAATCATCATGTGTGCAGTTATTCATTTGATTGTTTTATGGTTATGGCCTAGAAGTGTTTGTCTTGGAAATATTTACTGTTTGCATTATTTAGATACTTTTAGCGTATGTTAATGACAGACTACAGTGCAATTTTACACCCAAATAAAAAGAAACAGCTTTATCTTAGACCAAGGACCACTTATATTGTTTTCCTATGTGTAGACCAGGTGCTGACACTTTTTAAGGCAAAACATTTGTTAATTATTACATACAGGTTGAAGTCTTGGCTTCAGGGTTAGTGCATATCGAACACAGGTGTAAAACAATTTAATGTCCACTGGAGTGACAGGAACATGTGTTTGTCTTTTAGCAAGTGAGGTTTAGAGTTTCCTGGATGAGTGGGTGGGTGTCCATCCAATACTTGGAAGACCGCTGGTTTAATTCCCACTTCCCTAACAAGGCTTGTGTTCCTCATCGCGGGATCGTAATGGCACACACATTGTCTAAAAGCAGCCGATGGTGCTTGTAAGGCGCCGCTAGGACAAGCAGGAAAAAAGCACAAGTGAGGTGGCTCATGAGTAGTTTATAAATAGAGACTCTTGTATGATTTATACTTCTTGTCTTGCTGGGAATTCACTGCATGTGACCCCATTGGCGCACATCTGAGAGATGAATCAAAGACAGAGTTGTCCCAGCATGACTTCTCTAATTTTAGATGCTATTATGTTTATTTATTTATTTATTGTTGCTACTGTCATGTCACAAAGCATCCTGCCTGATAACCCCAAGGCTTTAAGATATTTTGTTCATCCTTCTTGTTGAAGGCCCCACGGATCTATGCGCCCTATCCTTTGAGACTGCATTCAATGTTGCAAATCCGATATGTATCCAACCCAGGACCACACATGAAAGCAACTCGGGTGGTATTTGAAAAAAATCAGAATTGAGCCGTTCAGACAGTCATAAAAAAAAAAAAATCTGATACAGGTCGCATACAGGCTAAAAAGTCCGATCTGGGTAACATTTGCCTGCAGTGTGAACCGAGCTTTAGTTCCTGGTGTACAGTCTGCTTGTTGACTGCATCATTAGAAAGGGGTTGTATTGATCGGGTAGGAGATTGAAATTGATTGAGATAGAGAGTGAAATCAGTGAATCACAGCCGTTAAAATGATGTTCCTGTGGAGCAGTTGTATAGCTAATGAATTCTGAGAGCTAATATCCTTTCACAGCAACACTAGGAGGGTTTTTTGCCTCTCATATTGCTGGATGAAATAGTTCCAGTAGAAGAAAGATCTATGCTATATGTGCTTTACAAAAGCAAGAAATTGGGCAGATCAGATGTTGGATAGCTTCCTGGAATATAAATATGGATTCACAAAACAAGGCATGGGCTGGCATCAGATTCGAACAATATCATAACCATGAGCAAAAAACATGTACATTTTCTGCAATTACAGCTCTAACATGTATTACTTTGAAATGTTTGGGTGTATATATTTTTAATCTGTTAAAGTACATGTAAAAAAGAAAAAAAAAATCAAAATGGAGTACACATGTAATTATTTCTTTCTTTGGGATTCTCCACATTGTCAAAAAATCTCAGCGCTAACGTTAGCCATGCTAGTTAGTTAATGATCTGCCCCTGTAGCGAGTGTTTATTACGGTAGTCATTTGATATGCTAACTTTTGCAACTGTTTGCAGTCATTTCAAGTGTCGCTTGCCTAAATGTGATACGTATCCTATTAGTACTATTGCTTCTTATAGTAATCTCATTTTGCACATCCTGCTTTTCCCAAAGAAAATGTTTTTGATTACCCAAGCACCCGAAGAAAATCTCAAAAGAGCTGGCCTTTACAAAAGGAGAAAAGTCATCGGGCTCACTGATTGCTCACAACAACTGCTAGAAGGAGCTAGGTCATGTCTTTTTTCATCTACTGATGACTAAAAGAAAAACAAGACAAGTCATGTCACCAAAGCAAGGGCTTAGCCATTTAGAAACCGAGACGTTTCAAAAATGCACCATACCTTGAAATTGGTAACCAGCCTATGCCTACACATCAACGACCAATCGTCAGAGTGAGAAAAACTTTCCTACACGTTGTGCTCTTCTGAGAGTAAATTTGTTTTCCTAGAAAATCAACTACGTCTCTGCTAGTCAAGTGGTTCACACCATTGGACGGCGTGGCTCAGTGGCATGCAGGTTATGGATTCATTCCTCAACCCTGGTGACCATGTCAAAGTGTCTTTGAGCAAGACACTGAACCCTAATTTGCTCTCAGTGGGCCTGCCAGTGCCTTGCATGACAGCAACTTCCCATGAGTGTCTAAATGGGTGAATGTGAGGCATTGTAAAGCGCTTTGGGCACCGTATGGTGTAGAGATAAAGTGCTGTCTGTATAAGTGCTACCATTTGACAATTTTTCCATTTTGTCCCCAATTCCACACAATTGACAAAAATGACACCAAGTGACCATTTCAACAACCATCAATTCAACACGTACTGTGTTAGTTCAAGAGATTTTACGGCCGTAACCCATTTTTTTTTCTATAATCCTAATTTTGATGGATGTAAAGGCTTTATTTCATTGTTGTGGTTCGGTGACCTCTTCTGTATTGATGCAAAAGTATGATGTACAAACTGGCTAATTGCCTGGGTTCTGATTGTTTCCATGACTGGGCTATTTACTCTGGAAAGGCCATTTTCTCCTCGTCGTGGTCCCCAAGTACCAATAAGTGTGAGTCATAGCCTTAGCTGAGAGATTCCACACCCCACGTGATTATTTTCCCCAATATCAGCATTGCATTTTGACTGCATATGGTAAATAGTGCTGGCTTGTCCTTCGGGAAAGAGTCTGGAATGCACGAACAGCTGGGAATGTCCAACTGCTTTTAGGCGTAGGCCAGGTCACACTGCAAAGGTTTGAAAATGTTCACACTAAAAAGATCTGAAAATGTTCACTCAAGTAGACACTGCAATGACTTAGAGCAAGTGACAGTAAGCACTTTAAGTTCTTATATTTACTTTGGATTTAAGTGGAGGAGAACTATTATAGAAGAAAGATTAAGCCCACAAAGGTAGCTGGGATACTTTAAACGTGTCAACAAGTATTTTTGACACATTCCTCATGAGCAAATTGCTTTGGCTGTCTTGGGTTTGAAGCCTGCGTTCACCAGAATGCATTTAAGCTTCTTTAGCTTCTTCCATGAACGCTCACTAAGAATTAGATCAGTTTTGAGAATATAGCATTGTGTCTTCTTCTTACCCATTTTGTGATATTTCTAGCAGGTTTTTTTTTTTTGTCCTATTGGAGCAACTAATACTTTAGGATTTCTGACACTGGACAGCACATTGCGCTCCAGAGTGGCTTGATAGACTTGAGAAGTCTTCCAGATTCAGGACAGCCTGTGCTGCATGCAGCAAAGCGGCTCCAGAATGTAACCTCACTGCAGGTTCATTCGGTTTCACGTTATTTCACCTACCAGTGAGTTTTTCTTTCCTTGACGTGATGGTATCAATAATGTTGTTCGCATGTGGAGCTCATTATAAGTCATGGGTTAGTACTCTTAGGGTGGAACTTTGGCTTTCTTGAAGGCTGTGCAGTTTGTACTGAATGCACAATATGGTTTCAAATTATTCACATGGCCAACATGTTTCCTTAGTTGATATTTTAATAATACGATCCATATTTCGGTTTTCTATGCTGTTCTGATTTGTTGCTAAAATCTGACAGAACACATCATGTGTTGCAATTATTTTATTTTTGTTTCATTAAGGTTGGCACCTCTAAAGATTCCGTAATGGAAATTTACTTGCACAGGTTTCTAGTATGTGATCAGCTAATCATGTCCTTGTATTTGGCAACCTGTTGTTCATTATCCACGGCTATCCTTGTAAGCTATGTTCCAAGTCACTGTAAACAGTTACTAATTATGGTCACGGGATGACTCATGTTTAGTCTACCGGCAGGTGCTGTAATTGTTTTTATTTATTTTTTATTTTAATTGTTTATCATCACCATTACGTAGTCAAAATGGATCCAAGTGTTGGGAAAACACACAAACTTCAAACTTAAACCCAGAATCTCAAAACTGAGACAGACGTGGTAACCACCATACCAAAATGCTGCACATGGACATGAGTACTGGAGAAAATATTTAACTACAAAAGACTCGTAGTTTGAACTTTTTATGCAGTCTATTAACCTTTTCAAAGAACGTAAAAGAATCACGAGAAGGAAATTACACACACACACACGCACACACACACACGCACACACACACGCGCGCACACACACACACACACACACACACATTCCATAAAGACTTAAATATTTCCTGCCCCATTTTTCACTTCCAAACATGTTGAGCTTTGCATACAAAAGACAATCTTTAGTCATACATGAGTGAGCTAATGAAGCCTGTGGCGGAAAATGTCAACTCTCGTTGTTTGATGTCACTTGTTATTCTGTCACAGCTAAATAGAGCTAAGGTGTTTGTGGCAGAGTGGCTTCTCGAGTGCCAGAAGGCATTATTCAGTCAAGCAAGCGACGCCACGCTACGCCATGACAAAGGAGAAAGTCGTCGGGAATCTATTCCTTGAGCTGCCTTTTTGAAATGCACGACATAAATAAGGCGAATCCCTACTGGGGCACCGGAGCACAACACAACATCTTTGTTTGACTTGAGGGAGGCCGGGGAGCGGTGGGGGTCACAATAGGTTATGCTCAGTCAAGTAAATACCCACTTAAGAACAAAATGATTTCTGTGATTTATTCAAAAAAGCCTTGGGTTTTTCACAGATGCATGCTAAAGTGCAGCACTAGCTCATCTAAGCAAAGAGAGAGTGGAGCCAAAAGGGTAAAAAGTCAATCACAATTTTAATGTGACCTTTGGTGCAAACTTTTCTTCCCAAGAAATACATTTGAGAATGAATAATAGTGTGTTCAAACCTGCATACTTGATCTACATGACAACAAGGTGAAGTCACATACATTTTTATGGAATGGTGTTCCTTATTATAATGTGACACTAAAATATGTTGCCATCTTTTAATACCAACGGTCAACAGACCCGATGGATGTAAACATTTTAAATTGAGTACCGTAATTTTCGGACTATAAATCGCGTTTTTTTTCATAGTTTGGGTGGGGGGGGGGCGATTTATAATAAGGAGCAATTTATATGTTTTTTTTCAAAAGATTTCCCCCCCAAAAACTGAAACCGCGATAAACAAAGCGCAATGTAGCAAGGGATTACTGTAATTTGAATTTCAAGTGACGTCAGCAACGCGGCGTGGCGCGGCGGTTGTTTACAAAAAGGACAAAGATTGATCACAGGATGACAAAGGTGATGAAGGGCCCCACGTACTACCGGCATCATTAGTGGCTTTGTTTCTAAGTGACACGGAGGACGAAGGGTTTGAAGGATTGAAGGATTTGGAGTGACACAGAAGGTTTGAAAAACTATTATGGCTTTTACGCACGCCCGGTCCTACTTTACGGAGCTCTCTTTCACCTCCGTGGATAGAAGTCGGGGGCCGGCGCTCGGGCGGGTGTCTGTCCGGGGACGGTGGATGGGGCTCGGTCCTGGCTTTTACGCACGCCCTGTCCTATTCTATGGATCTCTCTTCCACCTCCGTGGCTGGAAGTCCACGCCGCCACACGCCTGGAAGTTTGTTTTGTTAAATAAAGAGCCGTTTACCAAACCCACGTCTTTCCTTGTAATTTGGTAACGCTACAATATAGTTATATACTAGATCTGTGGAATAACGACGAGGCTGACGTCAGGGCGCACCCATTGTTGACAAAGGACGATCGATGGATTTAATGAATTGGAGTGACACAGTTGGTTTTATAAACGTGTTATTTATGTAATAGTTTTTTTTAATAACTCTGAATGTTACGCCAGGCCCATTCTCAGCTCTTCGTTTGTGTTTATGTCACGTTGGCATACCTATCGTTTAGCCTGTTGTTGCTCGTTCATGTCTGTTCTTGGTGTTGGATTTTGTCGAATAAATTGCCCCCCAAAATGCGACTTATGCTCCGGAGCGACTTATATATGTTTTTTTTTTTTTTCACGTTATTGTGCATTTTATGGCTAATGCGACCTATATTCCGGAGCGACTTTTAGTCCGAAAATTACGGAAGTTTCTATTCCTACTTGACAATGCAAATCCAAGTCAATAGTTGTTTGTCTTTATATGTGTCATGTGATTGACTTTAACTGGATGCAAAATGTTGAAATTGTATGTTTTTGGATCAACTGAACCAGGGAGAAAACTATCTTAAATCAGATTAATTAATTGCAGATTAAACTCTTGGGCTATTCAATTTATTTAGTAGAAACCACCTTTTATACAGACTCAAACGCTTAAATGCAACCATGACACGGAAGAACTCACCTAAAAAGTATTAAACACGGACTTGTGTTGAAGAAACTGTTGACAGCTCCCAGCTGATGGCCTCCAACTCCTCCGCCTGATGTTTCCAGCAGCAGCCACATCTCACTCTGTGCTACCTTCCCCTTGACAAATGTCTGACAGAAACATTTGCATGCTAACTGCCATTGGCGAAGTATTAAGCTGCTGAAGAGCCAAGGATTTAGTGGAAATGAAAACAACAAGCATAAAAATCTTTGCATGAATGGCGAGCATGTGTTTTTACTTCAGTCCGATGTGTTATGTGCCGAGAAAATTAAATTGTAATCTAATGCTCAGAGGTGATAATAATGTGTCAAAAATATCAGCAAAGAAGTCGGATGGTGACTAAAAGCAGTCGTCATCCAAAGAAAATCTGCAGTTGCTCACTTTTACATCTGCCAAGGCCTCTGAGCGGTAGTTTCAAATAATCGCAGTGAAGCCATAGCGATGAGAAACAGTAGCATCACGTAAATGATTACGCAGTGTGTGTGTGGCGTCGATCATCACACGTCATTGCACTTCAAAGCTTCCCGGAACACAATCCAGATCGTGATGTTGTGCTGAATGACAAACAGCCATCTGTTCATTATTTTCTCCAGACCCGTATGGGAAAATACTCCCCTAAAATAGCATCAAACGCGCAGAGCTGGTATTTGAAAGTGGGTGTCTGAAGAGCTCCCTCGTACCGTTACTCAGGGGGGACTCTGGCTTTTGGATACAAATTCAGACCGACTTCATTCCAAGGTGGGGAGAAAGGAAAGAGGAGGCCGCAAGCATGCCGCAAACAATGCAGACAACTAAGGAGTTCCTTTTTTTTTCTCAGCATTAATTGAGACACAAGGGAATATATTGTCTCATCTGCTCTGCTTGAAGCTCTGCAGTGCTAAGGCGTGGGCCTGCTTTTTGAAGTTGGACTACAGCTTTGCAGCTCCTGGTCAGGAAACGACTACTTCTAATAGATGCTGTGGTCACCACCTAGAGCAAAAACAATATCGACATATATATGCTGATAGCGTGCTTTGTATTATTATTTTTACTACATATGTGATCTCTCTGTATTGCAAAATGTTCACCTTTTGCAGGTGGCTCTGGCTTTGTTGTTTGCAACTCTTTAAAATAAACAAAAACATTGACTTAAGGTTGTAAGGAAAGGTTTCCAACGTTATTTTCCTAAAACATACAGAGCCACCCTGCAATAATGATACAATGATATAACCGTAGCCAATATAATCTTACTCAATCCAAATTGTTGTCTTTTGGATAAGACTAAATATAGTGCGTGGATTGAAATATCTTTCAAAGCTTCTTAAGAAGAATAGCCCAGATGGTGTGGGCCGAGACATGGTCGGTTAATGACACCTTAATTCTCTCCTCTGTGTTGTTTCGAAGAATTTATAAGCCCAAAGTATGACAATGAAGGCGAGGGTGTAAGATGACATGACCTTATCAACCGTTGTGCCATCTCATCAACACATAGCCACTTATTCACTTGGCGGATTGCAGAAAGGGCACATGCCCCTGGCAGTTGAAGGCGGATTAGACTGCCACTGCAAAGATTTTGAGTAAGTTTCGAGGACGAGGGATCATTGGAAATGAGATCTAAATGAATGAACCTTCAGCACATTCCCTGACGTAATGACAGAAGAGGTCTATGGGGGAATTATTTCTCTTTACGTGTTGTCATGACGGGATGGCGTTGAAATGGTGGACTTACAAACAAGTAAACACGAGCCTGTAGACAAATTGAAGCAAAGGTATTTCTTTATTGGACCTCATTTTCTCAAAAGGTTGCCCGAGTACGGCATTCACGACACAAATAAAACCCTCCTGTAAGAGCAAAATTGGTCGTAGACAGATAAGAGTCATAGACACTTGTAGGAATCCATTTGAACTTGTTAATTTTTTCTTGTGAATTGTGATATTTAGTTTAATATTGTTTAAGAAAGGCATTAGTAAAGTCAAAGCCTTTGTTTTGACATATACCTGAACCTTTCTGTAGTCCCCCAGCCACTTACTGTAAAAGTACGAAACATATAATGTGGGAATTGCAAATGTTAATGTGCACATTTGTTTTTGTCGGCTTGCATTTTGACCTTTGTCTGTCCCACTGGTCTGATTATGCCAATATATTTATATATATATATATTTCTGGTGTTTGTGGACTGTGCAGAGAAGCATTTGAAATTACAAAATAAGAACATATTCAGATCGTCTCATCCTTTCCAAATGTCATCACATCAGGGAATAGATTAACCTTTAGCCAACAGTAAGAGCACAAGTCTTTCGACATACTTAGCCTGCTATTAAAGTTATCAGCCACTGTTGCGGATCTGCCCAACATTCTACGCTTTGTCTTAGACCCAATAATGTGTCTCTTTAATAACATGTGGAGGGATGGATGGATGGATGGATGGATGGATGGATGGATGGATGGATGGATGGATGGATGGATGGATGGATGGATGGATGGACGGACGGACGGAGGGGCGGACGGACGGACGGAGGGGCGGACGGACGGACGGACGGATGGATGGATGGACGGATAGGTTTAATATCCTGCACTTTAGTGCATAATTGAATCTTAAATAATTATGTGTGTAGCAAATATGGGGTAATTAAGGATCAAATTAATTACCTCAGTAACTCATCATTTATTAGTTGGTTAATTAAGTAATTATTTTGTTAGTGGTGGGGAAAATCTACTGCCAGCACATTAATCAACCACCACTAGGGGTATCACAATGTTGTTGTTTTTCCTTTATAGTTTAAGAAGGTTTAAACTAACGGAAACCTGTTAATAAATGAGTTCGATTTGAAAAACCTAGCGATCCTACCTTTTGACACACATACACAATAACCGATGCCATTTAATCATGTGAACATTTATTGTCAAAATCCAGATGGGAATCATAATGAGTATGTTAAGAAAGCAAACTAACTACGGTGAAAGAATAGTAAAGAAATAAGTATATCGTCAAATAGACAAGATGAAAGAAAAACAGCTCAAAATCAGCAACCTGGTAGGAACCGATGTTAAAAAAGATGGCCCATCTTAACTCCTATTCCCAAATTTATCCACCAATATTTGTACACTGGTAGGTTGTGCTCACTGTGTGAAGTTGAAGGCGGTTTGGAGTGAGCCATGCCACGTAGAAGAAGTTGGCAGCAAGCTTGAATTAAAATGGTAAAAATAAAAATGGGAAATGGAAAAATCGGAAAAGGCTGGTTTCGCACAGCACGTGGTCAGGGGGAGCTCTCTAGCAGTGATGCACACCTGGCTTTTGCAGTGTTCGGCCTGGCTTGGGCCTTCGAAAGGTTCTACCACGCTAAGTCCACCATCGTGGACTCGGTCAGGAGGCGACGAGAGCTCATTTGCGGCCTTTTTACAAAAGGGCCGCGTGGGCCAGTGCTGGCAACAAAAAGAATAGGTCTTCCAGCAAAAGTGGGTTAAGCTTACCCATAGAATTGAAATTTGCAATTAGAGCTACTTTGTGTATAAACTAGCTGTGAAATGTAAGCAATGTTCACATGATCCACCATGAGTAAATCTGAGAAAAATGGCACATTGTAAAAATATACCTCATATTTCAATCGGTCTCTCAAAGTTCTTCTCAAAATTGCATACGCAGGCGGTTTCTCAGTTTTACTTTAATGATTTTAAATGCATTCAGTATCTTGCGTGACTTTTGCTGGTAGGGGGGGTTGGAATGTTTGAAATGTGCATGCACAGGCTGGGGGGGAGTGAATATACGTAGTTTAAATGCAGAGGCGATTGTCTCTACACGTGTGTTGATTTTGATAGACAACTACATTATGTTCATCCATCCATTCAAGTCAGAACACTAGATGAGCAAAACAATGTGCAGTGAGCCCACATTTGCGTCATCATCAGAGTCTAGTTGGCTTTAAAGACGTTGACACCATGTAGAATCGAATACCACCTGTGGTAAATCTTGACACTTCAATCGGGTTACGTGCCCCAGCTGCTGGTTTTAGTCAGCAGTGCAGTCAACTGTTCTTTGTATCTATGCACTGACAAATTATTATTTTCCTGACAATACAGTGTTGAGAGAAGGAACTTTTGTGGGTGATGCGTTTGCTGACAAATTGGCGCCACAGCGCCTTTATTCGAGGTAATATGCTATGTTGTTGCATTGTCGCTCTCATTGTAATAGTTAAAATAGTCTCGGCCGAGCCGTGATCTTTATTTCATCTGTAATCTTTCAGGTGGCTGGAGGCTAATTTTAGAGGTGCCAGCTGTCATCTAGCATGGCCTGTCACTGTCACTGTACTGTGATCCATGGCAGTCGGTCTTGTTATCAAAGGAAGACTTGTGACCCCCATTACTAATGTATGTGAAATACTTTGGCTTTTGAATACGATATCATAATAATGGAGTCATGGCAGACGTTGGTACCTGGGCTGACAGTGAATCACAATCCTCTCTCGGGTGATTGTTCGATGTGTTTGCGTTGACACATGGAAGATATAAAAGGTCTACGTGTTGAGGTAACTGTTTTTCGTTTTTGTTGTATTACTAAAAAGAGACCAAACTTAATGAAAAACCTTTGTCCACTATTAGGTTACCAAGCGGCTAGCAGCAACAATGAATGAGTTGCAGGAATTAGTAACGGTTGTTTACTACAATTGACAACAAGCTCCCTTTTTCTTCATGTCTGGGCTATGAGATTGAATGACAGGATAGAAACCTCATCTTGAAAAGAAAATCTTCCAATCGCAGATGCACTGTGTAATAGCACACTTGAAATCTCCCAAATTTACGTAGAAATTACATTATGGTCCAATGAAACTTTGGTTTAAATGGCTGTAATTCCAAAAGGTAACCTTGCATTTAAACAAGGGTGTGTTGACTTTTTTGTATCCACTGGTGTCGTGTGAGGTCTTGTCAGATGAGCAAATGTGCTTTTGATGTTTAATATTTTAATGGTCTTCGTTCAAATCAATGACCCCACGTGGCTTCTAATGGCTTCTATAGTTTTATGTTAGTCCCCATTGAATCACTTACCGCGTTTCCCTGTACAATCTGCATTATTCATGCTGTACAATTGAGTTTATAGGCTCTTAAAGACTGCGATTAAAGTGTGGAAGGGAATAGGAAGGCTAAAGAATCTTAGCAGAACACTAAGTGAAGCTCCGGAAGGTTTCATCTACATCCGCAGCCGGTGTGCTGTGAAGTCATTATAATTCAAGTATAACTTCTCCACATCACTTTGCAGAAAGGATGTGAATGAGAGGGGAGGGTTGTGCATGCGCCATTAATAGAAGTGGTTCCTAAAGCCTTGCCTCACACAAATGGAGAAATAACATTGCGACACCTTTGGGACCTGTGACTGTTTTAGTCATAGATCATTGTTGAAAGGTTACACGCTGACCTCTAATGAGTTTCACTATTTTCTCATTTGGTTCTGGCACTACCGATAACTTAAGATGGGGTACATTTCGAGCAGGCTAACTCAAACAACCTTCACTTTATTGTAGTTTTTCATCAAAGGGTTGAGTTAGAGGCAGTTAGTTGTTTTTTTGGCCTTGGCGATGTTTGCAAAATTGTTTTCCAAGTACATGAATACCCAGATCCAGGCCATACTAAAGTTAAAAAAAAAAACAGGCTGGCAAACTTGCATTATACCGTTATTGCGACAGACAGATTGCATCTTTCCTGTCTGAGGTTGAGGCTGACTTTATACAAAATAATAAACTCTCCTTTCTAAACCTCAACTACCTCCCATTCTCTCTGATCCCCCGCCATACACACACAAACAGGCGCACACATACGCTTGTTGAATGTGTTTATAGGCTCAATTTGTCACAGTGGATCAGAAAATGACCCTTGCCTCTGCAACGTTTATACATTTTCTCGAGCAGAAAAACCTTGTTGGGGAATTGACAGGAAAAAGGAAAAATACTGCGGCTTACTCCAAGTTCTGGATCAAGTTTTTTTTTATCATGCGAATTGCTTCTTTTTATGTTGTTGATAAATCAAGGTTAAATTGAGTTTACAGCATTGATCTTTGTTTAATAATTAAATGTGTATATTGAACTGGAAGGACTCATTACCATTGCCTTAACTCTCGGTGATATTGAATTTGCAACTGCATTAGCAAAAATATGTTCGACATAAACAACCAAATCTAATATCCAACAACTATTTCACTTTAGCCATTCACATTTTCTTTTTCTTTTTTGTTCTTGTTGTTTTTTTCTGCTGTTCTTACCAGTTGCCTACTAAGCATGCACTTGCCGGTTCCAAATTTCCATATTGTTTTGAATATTTCCTTTGTGCGTACTGTAAATTTCCTCCTGCATTGACCTTAATAGAGACTAATAATGTATCATTGTTATTATGAAACTGCTCTGAATCCTCCAAAAAGTTGTGCAGGTGAAATTACATTCAAACTTTGCCAAACTAATCAAAGAGGTCTTTGTCAGTCACCTAGAGTGGCTCTTTGGGTTGTTTCTTCAAGGCCAACAACAACAAATGTGAATGCTAAAGAAATGCCATGAATTTTTCATGAGCCAGTCTCTGCAGGACTTTGCTGTGAATTGTGAACGCCGACATTGAACTAAAAAGTGCTGATACTTAGAAGCATTCAAAACACATCAAGTAAGATTCATTCGTGATTTCCATGTGAATCTCTTCACTCATTAGTTGAGGATGTTTTCTTATTCAGTACATATGTATGGATTTAGTTGGTGCAAAGAAAGATTTGGTGAGCAAACTAGAAAAGCCCCAACCAATAAATTGAGTCCATTATTGTCTCAGGAAGAAAACACCTCCCCTCCCAACACATTGAAAGTAATGAATATATATTATATATGCTGCATACCATGAACATTCATGAGATGACCTGTCATTAAAAATGAGATGAGGCCATTCAATATCATTTTATGCAGACGTCTTTCAATTTCAGAGCTCTAGATGATTCACTATTTATGAAGGGAATAAGATTTTTTTTCTTCTGTTTTTCCCCCCAGTCTGTATCACAAAACAAAATTAATTAAAGCAGAAAGTCGCGACTCTTTTTTTTTTTTTTGCTTTAATGGCAAATCATTGAACAGTTCTTTCAACTTTGACACCATGCTCCACCTGCATAAATATCTTGAATAGCTCCTTTTGACTGGGACTTATGTATTTGGACAAATTCCCTAGTTTTCCTGTAGTTCATCCAAGTAAGAGCCCTAGAATTGATGAGAAATGCCCACTTCAAACCAAAATGACTGACTTCCTGTTCAAGTTTGGCCAAAGGTCCTTGACAGTTTTCCGTGCTCAGTTTCATGTCAATTGGTTCAACTGGGGCCCAGCTCAATCTCCTCCTATTAAACATAAACACCACATAAGCATAATAAAACACAGACAACTCACTGCTGCTTGTTAAGAAATATGAGCTTGTCAACATAAATAATGTCTGACAGTCGAGTCCAGTAAATGTAAGCACAGTGCAGAAATGACTGACCGGCTAACTTGACTATTCTGGAATTCATGTCTTCAATAGGTTACCTGGAGGAGTTTTGCTGCGGCTGTTTCTTTAACCGACAAACTAGTTGAGAGTCAATCAGCAACCTCTGCGAGTCGTAGTCGGGGAGCCCACTTCATTTAGCCTTGTTAGTTAATTAATTAACAATCATTTCTACATTATTGACAGATTCTCTAACAATGAATTAGCTGACTGCATGTGAAGGATGACACGGCCGTTCTGGGACTGCTATTGTTAGCATGATTGCGGTTAATGCATGACAAAGTGGTAGGGCTGTTCTATTATGGACAAAATATGAATCACAATTATTTTGGTAACAGTTGAAATTAGTCAACCGATGTAAAAAAATATTGAGACAAATTTCAAGACAAAACACAATAATTATGTCAGTTCCTTAATGGAGAAAACATTTTCTATAACAATGCTGGATAAATTCAACAATATTTTCCTTGTATCGACGAACATTGTGCATTTGGAGAATAATGCATATTAATAATAATTTTTCTTAGGATTGTGACAATTTGGTAATCAATTTGGTGGAGTGTAATACTTGTAATTGAATTTTGATTAATTGCACAGACCTTACAAGGAGGGGATAAATAACCTAGAACCAGGCAAAATACAGAAAAATTGATGCAGATGTGTGAAGTTACCTTCAACACAGGCCAATGTATCAGTCGAGTGACGTAGCGCTGGTACGTAGACTTAGACAGACTTACGGCGGAGAATATCTATGAGTAACTGTACTGTATTGGAACGGATCCCTGATACTGCTTCATCACTAGGTGAAACTATTTCTTAAAAGAATAATCATGTACAAATCACCAGATATATCACCAGCTCGTCAATCCTATGCTGAATTTCGCCATTGCTTGTTTACTATAGCAGTTGACACAGAAGTATAAATGTTTGAGTGGTCTTCCCACGCCTGTCATTTTTCCACGTTGGCCTGTATTTATTTATTAACACGATGCTTTTCTGTGTTTTGCTCTCACAGGACTCAATGCTCTGCCCTTTGATCCGGCCGCCAACAACGACCCCCTGCACTTCAACAGCTCCAGCGGCTCACTGGTGACTGAGTGTCCACCTTTGGAAACCGCATCTGAAAACAGCAAGAAAAGGAAGCGTGCCAGCCTGCCTGCAGGTACCAACGCTTACGCAACAATGGCGGGTTTTTACGTTAAATGTGCGCTTGTCGAAATGCAAATGTGATGCAGCCTTGTTTTTCTTACCCCTCCCTCCTGCTTCCTTTGTTGCTTCCAATGTCAAATCACTGGAATGCAAATTGTTACCTCATCCTATTATTTGGTGTCGCTATGGCAGAAAAGAGCAGTTTAGTCAGCTACTTGCTAGGTGTGTCCTCTGGCTCAGCTTGTCTGTTCATCTTTGAGCGCTCTGTTGAGAGGTTGCCTGACTGACTGTCTGTTGCCATGCCAACGTCACATGCCAATCAACACGGCGGCAACCGTTTCTGCTTTCCTCATACCAACGCCAACTGACCTTGCGTATGCTTGTGTATGCGTCTACACACGTGGCTTTTGCGCACTGTAATTATTTTATAATTTAGACTAAGCTACGGTAGCCAGCCAATCAATATGTCAAAAGAAAATGAGACTTTCTCATTACACAAGTTAATGAACTGTTTTTGTGCATAAAAAGAGGCAGTCCTTGAGACTAGGAAGTGCCGTTTCTTGTGCCTTCTGTGCTTTGCTTTTTAAGGTTAATTCCCTTCCCGTGTAAAGCAATAATTAGATAATGTATCATATCAAAATCGTTCTTAAGTGTCCTAATAATTAAGTGGCTGAGATCACCAAGAGCTAGTTCTCACCTTTTATGCTTTTATAATGTCACCAATGATGGGTAAGTGCGATGATAACCATAGAACTGGAAATTGAAAATGGTGAGTGTTATAACTTTATTGTAATGATAGTCTGGATCTTTTTAGAGACTACAGCACAGTACATTGAACCACACAAACTAGTGGTTCACTATTTACAAATTCACCTATTTGCATGTTGTTGTTTTTTTTTGGTTTCTGTTGAACTTATTTTTGTTTGAAAAAAAAAGCCACCTTTTCTTGTGTGCTCTGTCTGTAAGACCCCAAGATGCAACAAGACGTTGGTTAGATGGAAAGTATTTTTTTCAAGGAAGTATGTTGAAGTGACAGTTTGCGTCTCAACTGGCTGATGTAGTTCTGAATAGCTACGTTTAGTCAGGGTTGCTAGCAGGAATTGCAGTCTTCACCATGTTTTATGTTTTTGCTCTGCTGAGTGTCAGTTAAAAAGCTCAAACATTTGTAAGCCATTGATTGATTTGTTTAGGTAATTATACAAAACAATAGTGGGAAGATAAGGAGCTAACGTGACTAAGATGTCCCATTACTGCAGGTTTTACAAAGGCACGTTCAATTAAGATTAAAAGTGATTTTGAACTTGAACCAACATGACATATTTACGACATGGTTTGTGTCGCAGCGCTGTTTCTGTGACAATTTGCTTTTTGAAGTCTGAACGCATATGGAAATGTCAGTGCTGCACTTGACTGCAGATGTTTCTCTTCTGCTCTCAAAGACGCCAATCTAAACATTGTTGGCATAACCACACACATTTCTTTTACCTCAGCCTTTGTAAGGCAGCAACCGCATCAATGTGTTTTATCTATGCATCTATCGTTCATGCACGGCGTCAGTCAAGGCGGCAGTATTTGTATAGCGCGTGTCTTACCCAAGGGCAATTCACAGTGCTGAACAGATATGAAATATAAAGCATATGCTTATTTACACTCAAACACTTTAGAGTAAGGATATCAAATATCAAAATAGTAAGAGCTTTGTAATGAAATTATCTAGAGCCTACTCGTACAAGAAGATAATTCGTACCAGAAGAGAGTGATTACAGTACTCTTGTTTAAACAATACGGATCCAGTGTCTAACATCATAAACCCTTCATTAACTGTAAACTGGATTGTAACTAGGATTTCTTTAAAGAATTCCCCTCTTTGCACATGTTTTTGGCAGTTATGTTCATTCAAACATTTAGAAACAAATCTCTAAATTCACTCTTTCACTCCACTTTAAATGAGAATAACTTCAGCATGACTCCACTGACTACTACCATTTTTTCTTTTGCGTATTAAATCATGGACACACCTCCTTGCATTCAACTATTTTTATTAAAAAAAAAAAAAAAAATCACTTGAAGTGTGCAGTGTAAATCTAGGCCAAGTGACTTGGACAACTATCCTCCTCTTCTTAAATAATGCACACTGGCCAAATAGCTTTTAGGTATAATGCAATGAATCCCTCAGTATTTTATACCTCATCCTGTCACATCATGTTCAAGTCACAGCCTTCTTAAAGTTACTATTTACTGTCCACCGTGGACTGTGATGAAGAGTGACATGTCCTTTCTTACGTAATGGGCATTTGTCTCATGGGAGATGATATATTCTCAGGAGGTTTTATGCGATCATATTTTCCCCTTCTGGAGTATAAGGTCAGTCTTATACTTTTTTTTTTTTTAATTTTATTTTTTTGTACATGTAATTTCTTCTCTCTCGCTTTGGACGGCGAACATTTGCTGCTACTGCCTTCTCATTGGCTGTCTCGTGTGACACGCTCAAGCTGGGCGGTCTCATGTGCTGATGGAGCTCATTAACTCTGTGCTGATTTACGTAGTCTCGTTGAGAGACCAGTAATGTATAGATTTTTCTCATTACTCTTGATTTTGCGCTTTGCAATCTGTCACACGTGCGTGTGTGAGCATGTATGTGCGTAAACATCCTTAACAACACACGCTTCTTGGAACAACATTGATCAGCTACAATTTTATTTCATTAAATTCGAGGTAAATTTAAGAGAGCAACAAGACAAATGACTTGTCTAATGCAGCCCTCAAGGAATTCGATTCATTTCAGACTTAATGATTCCCCGCTGATGGAGTATTTACAACGTTTCAACTAGCCAGCCAAGACAACACAAACACAGATGTCCTCGCGTCCTGTGAGTGGCCATGGCTTACGCTTTGACATCCAAAGTTGAATGCCTTAATTACAGCTTGTAAAATTTAGCGCACGTCGCTAGACCTTGTTTCAGCCAGCTTCAAAGGATTAGGCACTTTTTTTTCCTGAAAGAAGGATAGTGGAGGAAAAGTAACCACTCTGTTGGTGTCCAAGGATTTTTGTTCACAATTAAGCAGGACAGACATGTACTCATTCTCAATCTATTTTCTTTTTGGTGGAATGTGAATATTACAACATTTGAACTGTTGTCCTTAAACAGCGATTTTTGCGGGGTTGGAGGGGTTACGGAATACATGCTCATTCTTTCTGCGTGTCCACAAAGCAAGCTTCAACTCAGGGCCAGCGGACACACGACGAGGACCCTCCGCTTCTGATTTGATCACTCTGAGTACGCAGCCAGAGATGTTCATTTTCCCTCAAGCCCCGCTGAGCACTGGCTGCATGTTGTGAGCCAAGACTGATATGGAGATGCACAGCGCAGAATGTTACATTCAACTGAAGACAAATTTGTTTAGGTTCGTCAAGAAATACTAGCTGGACTGCTGAAATTAGAGGAAAGAAAATAGTATGGGAAGAAAAATAGCACAGCATCGCACATTCAAAGAAATGAATAAATAACTCTCATTTCAAGTATTGCATATAAACAAAGAATGGACTATGACAACTGGCGGACAGAGAGTTGTCAGAAGGTAAATAATGTAATAGGGAACGTTAGCTGTCATAGTTGACAGCTCATTGCCTTTTGAGGTACTTGTGCATTTTTGTGTGTGCGTGTGTCTTAAAGCGAGGAAGATGGACCCGCGCATGGCCTTTTGAAAGTAATGGAACACATACTAGCGAATACTCAGCCAAGATTGATGCTTAGAGATGAAAAATATCCCTTGTGTTCTATATTGACTACGATTTACTAGAATCACTTTGAGTTACTAAATAGATTCAGATTTTTAGAAATAAGCAAATCTGGACATAAATGTGACGTCTTCTCCTTCTTGCAGATTGGGTCAAATGTCTTATCAACAGCAAGTATGCACTGACTTCAATTAAGAAGCTTATAGTAGATCTGTGCCAGTGACGTCAAAGTACGACTGCGCTGCGATTTAGCTTCCGATGTTTGTCCATTTTGAGGCAAATATTTTCATTTTTCAGTAGCATAACAGACACGGTCTTGATTAGGGAGAAGTTTATTCTTAGGCGCGGCATCAAAGTTTAGTTGTAGTTGTTTTTGGGTCAAAATTAACTCGGGTTTGGCAAAATACAGTAAGACTGTCGCTCCGTGTCCCAAATCAATGTTTTAAGCTATATATCAAAACACAGGACACAGAAATGGAAACACGCAGCGTGTTAAATGCTGGCATGTCCACCGGTTATGGTGAATTAGCGTCTGTTTCACTCACATTTTTTTGCCCCGAACCAAATAGGATTAACTATCACCAGTGAATCTTTTCAGCATGGGTGCCCATGTGATTACTCTTTCCTGAACCCTCATGCAAAATAGCCCTTATATTATGCATTGGATTTATATTGTGCTTTTCAATAGAAGGGTATACTCAACGCGCTCACAGCAAAACAAAATTCTCTATGATGTCATTTGTTTTTTTATTTTATTTTATGTGCTTTCACAGCAAGAGCACAGGGTGTTGCACCAATGATGCACAGGGTGTTGCACCAATGATGCATAGGCTTGGGGACTACGGGACACCACTGCCGGGTTCAACAGTTCACATACTCAAGAAAAACAAAGCACGAGAGGGTAGCTAAAAGCTGATTTTTTTGCCTGGCATTAAAGGTCACAAGGAACCCAAATCCACGCTATGGGTTTGATATATTGTACATGTAAAAAAAGAGCAGGTTGTTTTTAATGTGTCTCTGCCTAACCAAAAACATTTTGAAATTCATATATTGGGTGACTTTTGGCTTTATTGGTTTTATTTAATAGTAATTATTGCCCACAGGTGAGAAATGGATTACAAAAGCATATATAACTCAGAATAGAAATTGAAATGAGACATTTTAAAATCACAACACTTCACCTGATTCTCTTTGGGGTGGGGGTTTGTTTCAGGCAGGAGGTCCAAACTAAAGAGGCTTGTACGGCACTGATTTTTCTTTTGTGCTATTGTTGATAGGAGAGGTCACAAATGCAATGAACGAAATGTCAAATCAATAACATGATTTGCAACACCAACTAAATGATATTTATAATGATATACAATTATGGAAATGCGGTTGAACCCGGGAATCTGATTGTGGCCCTCAACCCTGATATCATGAATGCACTATAAGTTTTGCATTCCAACTCTTTAAATTAAATATGCTGCTTGCAAGAAGCGGCCGCTGGCATCCTGAGTGCTGTCTTAGTAGTGATGGAGGAGTGGGGGATTCATTTGAAATGCATAGCAGACTGCATATCGGGCCCTGCCTCTTGCCTTCTGATTCATTTGGGGATTTGTGCGTGTAAAAGTGTGTGTGTGTGTCATGACATAAAAGTTAACTTGTCTCTACTTCTGCACTAGCAGTGATAAGGACTGTATATTTACTGATGAGCTAATGCATATACTCACTCCATCCCCACAAGATTCAAGTACTTACTTTGGCGTGTTGTCGACCCAATTAATCAATTGATGGAATAATCCATAGGATAATCAATTAATCAGCTCAAATAATCAACTCAGGCTCCCAGTAATTACATAAAACTGTTTTTTGGGGACCTTTTTCCTTCTAAAGCTACCCCAAACCTGGGCATCTTAATCTCCATAGACATGTGTCGCTGCAAAAGAGCATCCACAGCAGCAAATGTCCATGTGGAAAAAAAGTTAAGCGCCTTAACATTATTTCCCGGTGTTTTTAAAATGAATCATTATAGCTTTGAGGTAAAATCTTTTGTTTGCCAATTTGTGAGGCTCATTTAAAATTGTTTGGCAAACAGAACAGCATCACCACTGAGGAATGGAAACTTTTTCCGTGTAGTTTTACAGTATAGTGATGCCTTAAAAAAAGTTTTTTTTTTTGTTTTTTTTGCTTTGACTTGCTAATCACAGCTTGACATCCAAGGGCTCTATGGTGACAGTAAAATTAACTCAGCTCCCTTCACAGCAAGCAGCAGTCTGTCACATAGTGAAAAAAAATCTTCAAAACAAGCTGCTTAATGCAATTCCCAGTTTAACTCAAGGTAATAGAGAGAATTCTACTTTGTGTATTTAAAACAACCACATTTTGCATTTAAGTGCACAAGCTTAATTCACGCTAACACAAAAAGGGACAGACCAGATTGGCTAACAAACAACAGCTATGTAGCTGGGTTATCGTACAATACAACACAACACCAACACCCACAGCACAATACAACACATTTTACAACAGCTGCAGCTGTAACAAATCGCTTCACGTACTATAACACTTAAGGCAATGGATATTGAACACAAACAGTTCACCAACAAATGTCGACAGACAATATAACAATACTAACAGGCATCTGTTCTTTGTCATTTATGGAATACAACAATTATGACTGCAGTTTACCGAGTTCTACAGTAGTTGTGGAACTCTTGTTCATGTGTGCATGACTGTGTTATTTTTGCTCAAGTTTCCCCCTTCAGCAGTTGGTTAAATAAATACCCTTGGCTAATTGTAGCAACAATATGTTAGCGTAAACCCCGTGTTCAAATATTGTCAGCAATACACAAAAGCATCCCATTGTTCTCCTACACGGTGCATCAAGCTAGACAAAACAAAGCAACCAAACATCATGAGGAAAAATGCAGTAAATGTTTGACTTTTTCTTCTTCTTGTGTTGTCGCTCCTGTGTGCAGTGTAGCGGTCAAAGATTTATTACCACTTCGCCCCATCTTGCAGAGCCTACAATCAGCTAAATAATGAATGGTGCCAGAAGGCGCTTGGTGAACTCTCACCGAGGCAAATGGCAAAGCCTGCAGACTAACTCCAGCTCTGCACACCGTAACGTTAAAAAAGTGCATTTTGCCTCGAGTTGTTTGATCATAGCTGAATGGGATGATGATGTTGTGCTTCAATCCTATTATTACCTCGAGGCACAAGCACAGCTACACTGTTGAAGAGATTCGTTGGAGGGGGAAAAAGTATTTGAATATTTCCTCCAGCTTTAGAGACACGATTAAGTAAACTTAATGGAAAGCTATTCGTCGATACCTGTTTTTCATCCTGGTCGCTTAAGATTCACCCGATTGCAGCTCCAAATTTTCATCACATAACCTATCAGATAGATTGCGCAAAATCCAGAAGCTACAAAGCCAGATTGTGTATGTCATCTTAAAGTCTTTAGTGAGCACTTTCCAAAAATCATTCATTGTCTACCTCAGAATTTCATTTTATTTTTTCAATTGGAGGACAGCGGTGGGGTAGAAAAAAATTGATACAATTAAAAACTCATTGCACCCTGATATTTTGTCCAAATTCGTTGTTTTTTCTCTCTCTCTCTCGAGTACTCCGGCTTCCTGTTACGTTCCAAAAACATAAACTCTTGGATGTGAAGCAGAGTGTGAATTCACATTTGTATACGAGTGCCCCACCATTAGCTGGCTGCCTACCATTTCTTTCACCCGAAGTCGGATGGATTAAGCTTCAGCTCAACTGCCATCCAACTCAGTCGGGATAAACAGCATAGAAAATGAATGCATGGATTTTGTCAGAAGTCTTATTTTTACAAGCCTGAGAGTAGTCAAGCATTCAAGTTCCACTTCAACAAACTACAAGAATGTATGATAAAGTACAATAACAGTCCCCTCACAAATTTGATTGTATTCCAAATTTCATGACTTTTCATGAGGTCAAGAATTGAGGTTTCTATTTTATTCATTGATAGGGAGGTGTGTGTCCCAGTTGAGTTGCCGTTGTATGTTGTTTGAAACTAATTAGGGCACAAGAGTACATGTATTATTCGAGTAGACTACATACAGTGATTATTTTCATACAGCATACGACACAAAGAGCATACCCCGAACAAGAACATGTTGTTCAACTTTTAATTGAAGATGTACTTTTGTCTTAGGTTCGATATAACCATTTTAAAGTCAAGAGGTGGTCTTTGATAATTTGTTTGTCTTTGCCGCATCCCCAGGTGGAACACTTTTATTTAGAAGCTGCCATTTTCTTTTGTCGAGGGCGCGCACGAACACAAACAACAAAATTATAGACAGTGGGTTCAACGATAGATGTAAAAAATAAATAGATAAAAGTCTGGAAATGGGCTTATCTAATGTCTTCATTTGTCAAACAGCATTAGGACACCAAGGGAAACACTTGTTTCAAGAATTAGCTTTCATTTATTTATTTTCGCAGCAGGCAGACATTGATTTTCCTATCAAGCTTGAACAAAACATACGATTACGTCAACTTTTAAACTTGATGCAAAATAGTTCCCTAGTGTCTAAATGTTAATGTCTCATGTTTGTAATGTGCTTTTGTCAAAATACATAAAGGATCAATAATTATTCCCCACACTTTGGCAGGCAGATCAAAATTTTAAGCCGTATTTTCAAAATGGGTTGCATAAATACACACTTGATGACTAGAGATGCACTCAAGACGCAGTTAGTAGAATTTAGTTTTTTGTTCCATGGCTTTAGTTGACCATGCCGCCATTAGGGAGAAGATGAACACACTGCTATAACCTCAGTGCATAAACCTCATGTCCTTCACATCCTGTCCAATTTTTCATCCATGTTCAAAATGATTTTCTGTTTCATAACAGCACTTGAAAGCAGCCCCCTTTTATGTTTGTTCAAAACAATAACAGTCGAAAAGTCAATCAAAATCCCAAGAAAAATAAATGGGTCTTCAAATGAGTTTTGAAAATGGACAGAGAGGGGGCTTGCCTAACATTTAAGGGGAGGTCATTCCAGAGGGAAGAACTGGCAACAGAAAAGGCTCGAGCCCCTCTGAGGATCCGCTTAGCCCTCGGTACTTCTCGCCGCGTCTGGTCTGTGGACCTGAGGGCCCGGGCAGGTGCATAGGGGTGGAGGAGCTCAGAGTGGTAAATTGGAATGAGACCATTTAACAATTCCAAAACAACCATCTCCGAATGCTCTCTAAAACGTGGCGCGCAACCAGAATTGGTGCTCCCTCTTACGAGGTGAGCGGCAGCATTTTGGATTGACTGGCTGACCCCAAAATAAAGTCCCTTCCAGTAGCCTAGCTGAGATGTAACGGAGGCATGGATCACTGTTTCAAAGTGGTGTTGAGCAAAGAGAAAGAAAGTCGCAGTTTCTACAATTTTGACAAATTTCTGACATGTTGTTGAGAGTAACCCTACAAATCCTCTATCTCAAATCGTGCTGCCAGCCTCTCGCACATCAGAAAGCATGAGAAACGTACTAAAGCAATCCTGGGGGATGCATTATGCTTATATATGTGGAATATGTAATTCTAATAAAACTAAGGGCATTGGAAAAGCTTGTTTCAACATGTACATAAATAGTCCTACATACGTATATGTACTTGTTTTATTTTGAAATGTGATGCAAAGATCTAACAAATGTTTGCTAATACATGTTACGTTCATGAGATACATAATAACTGTTACTGCCCTTGTGCCCAAGCTTTAAGGTATCACTTGGGTTGATAGGTGTGTCTATCATGAGAACACCATGAGAAAATTCTCAATAACCTATACCCCAAAAAACACAGGGAGTTAGCCATTTTGATTCCAATTGCCATTTCAGGATCAACTGCTACTGTGAAAAATCCATATTGCGACATGTGAAGTCTTCCTTTAGTCAGGCGAATAAGTCGGTCATACCTGCAGCCTTTTCTTGTCACAGCATTGCTCTGCAACGGCCTTTACTGTGACAGTGAAAAGTGGCGGGTCCAGATAAAGTAGCCTGGCAAGTTCACTGAGCTGTTGACATTTCCTCACAGCAACTGCTCCGCCTCTAATTGGCTTGTGCAGATAAGATGCTGGTGATGTAATTGGCAGCTGCTGATAAGATGCTGCTGGCGGCCTGGTGAGGTGACGACAGCTTGGGCATCGGTGTTGCGGCGGGGGCTAAACCCATGGACTCCACCTTGTTTGACACTGACACTGCGGCAAGATTTCTGCACACCAATCCTTCTTCCACAATGAAAAAGCAAAACCTTTTTTCTACAGTCAAATAGAAAAGAATAATATGGAACTTATATTGTCACAGGAGCAATCCAAATAAGTTAGGTCACTCACAATTTGCAGCAGTGAATTAAAAATTAGATTTAGTATTAGAATTATCAGACAGCAAATTACAGAAGTTATTCACATGCAGGAAGTGCACAAATTTGCTCTGTAAGGTAAAATTGAGTTTGTCAAACTTGCATCACTGATTGTGTATCTATTATTATTGATTATTATTTGTATTGAAACACACACCTTACCCAAAATGGCCAAGGCAGGGATGTCAAATCAATCTTTTATAGTTTTCTACCTACCAGTCACAATTGTCAACTGATCATCTTCAAATGTCGTATGATGACTAGTGCTGGATTTTTTGCCTTTTGTCATTGTGCAGACAGTATATTTACTACATACTATATGTTTGCACTGTGATCTTGATCTGCCATAGCCACTTTGACCTCCGCTACACTTGCTTATTGATCAATCTGTCTCTCGTCGTGTCATCAAAAAATAATTTCACAGTAATCTTTTAATTCTGTCAGACTTTGTGTTTTAGTTGACGTTGCGCAGGCCAGGGCTGTTCTTCCCCTTCAAAAGGTGAAAATCTTTAGTCCATTTGGTCATGTTTCAGGCTATACTTGATTTAACAGATGGTTTTTTTTAGCTATTAAACGTCGCCCTAAGTCTCTTTGCCTTCTCATCGGAAACAGCTGGAGTTATTTTCCCCTGAGCTCACCTCTCTGTCAAAAAAAAAAAGAATCCTTTCTGGGTTTTTTTTGTTTTTTCAATCATACTTGAAATTCAAGGACATCCTTACTTTATAATACAGATGAATATATGGTATAGGCCTTTTATATTATAAGTATGTTTATACAGTTAAACTCCAAAGGTTAAACATTTTCCCACAGGAAGTAATGGGTCAAACTGTCAAAGCTTTATTTAAACGTTTTAAACTGTTACATAATTGTAAAAATCTGCTAATTTTACTGTTACTATTATGATACTCAAACAGTAGAACCTACTGTAATATTGTTACCATATTGCTACCACTGTTAATATTATAATAATTGATAGGTCTCTACTAATAACTCTCTAATAACACAACATTAACTACCGTTTTTTCCATGTATAATGCGCCCCCATGTATAATAAGCACCCTACAAATGGCATGTTGATGCTAGAAAAAAGCCTGTACCCATGTATAATACGCACCCAAATTTTGACTCCTACTTAAGTCCCTAAACGTAAGATTATTTCAGAAAAAAGATCACCTTTGGGAACAACCGGAAGTTATTCTGCCGGTCAGTATCACTGCGCATGCGCTAGCAAACTCGATAGCGAAGAAATGTTTCGGATTTGTGTAGGGTACATTGTGACAGCAAACGAGCAGGTGATCGAGCAAGCGTCTGATACGAGAGCATTGTGTTCGTATGGAGCGTGTTTGAAGTGAACAGCAGAGAAAGCGCATTAGTAATGGCGGCCTCCGTATCTTATCCGGATTGTACCCATGTATAATGCGCACCCCAGATTTTAGGACAATAAATTAGTTAAATTGTGCGCATTATACATGGGAAAAAACGGTAATTGATAACTCACAATGTATAAATAAATCCAACCCTATTTTATAGACTGTTATCCATCAGGGTTGTTGGTGAGCTGGAAACCATTCCGGCAGTTCCAACTACTAGTTTACTAACCACCCGAGATGAAACGTCCATCCATCCATCCATCCATCCATCCATCCATCCATCCATCCATCCATCCATCCATCCACCCACCCAACCATATCCCACCCATCCGTCTGTCTGTCCGTCCGTCCATCCATCCAGCCATTTCCTTCATTTTGTTTGGGGTCACGTCAGGGGGTAATGCCTGACAAGTGACTTTATCCACCTCTTCCAGGGAGATCCCAAGGCGTCCGTACCCTGGCCAGCAGAGTCATAGTCTCTCCTGCGTGTCCTGGGTCATCTTCGGGGCCTCCTCCCCTATGGAATGTGCCCGGAACACCTCACCAGGGATCGTCCTTGCAATTGATTGGCTGTCGAGCAGTTCAGCCCAGTGAGTTGGGGTAGACTACAGCTCACAACCGTGATGATTGCAAGCTATAAAATAGCTGCAAGTGCTGGTATTGCTTGAAGGTCAGATATACACCTGATTTAGATGACGGGCCTCCGCTATTAACATGGAATCTTTTTCTCGTGTTCACTGTAGAGTAATGGTACTAATGAAAGTTTTAAATGAATTATAGCAATCCACTTCTCCATAGTGTTTAAGTGACTGAGCCATCGTGTAATGTGTTGTTCCTGTCACAGACTAATTGATTAACACTTTGCCTTTGGACCTTTCCGGCTGTGACCATCACAGAGACGACGCGGTATTAGCAATGCAAACAAGACAGGAAATCCAGCTTCTTTTTTTTTCATATTTAGGAGTGCTCTGAAGACAAAATGCCGCTGGTGTGACTTGCATAGAGCGGGGGTTTGAGCTGTATAGTGACATCTTGCTAGACAACAACTCCTACAAGAGTGAAGGATGAACACAATGCCTAAGTTCTTGAAAATACTGCCACACATTTCAGTAGCTGGAAGCTTCAACGGTTCTCTTTATTTCGTTTTTCATTGTTTTGACTTTTCTTGTTCCTGTCATAACTTCATAGATTTAAAAGCAATAATATAGATATTCATATCCTCTTGAGGGGAGGGACAATGGAGAACATTATTACTCACAGCAGCCAGGAAGAAATTAATCAGACGCCTAGAATACTTCATACTTGGCCTCTCCGGAGAGAGGGAGCGGCAGGGAGCTTTAGTACTTTTTTATTTCACTTTTTTTTTCCTGTCTGTGGATGACAGTTTCTTCCAGGCTTTTACACAGTGTTATAAAAGAAGACCAAACAACCTCTTATAAAAAAAAAAAAACCACCGTCCATTGCGGTATATAAAGTAGTTGTCAGACAGCAGCAATTAAACTTTCCGTGTCATGACCTTTCACAAACAGCAGTTGTAGTAGCAACACGGTATGACGCGGTTTTGAAAATTCACAATTTCAAAACCTCTAAAACATTTCATCAGTGTTATGAGTAATTTTTTTTTTATTAGCGTTTGTCTCCGTTAGCAAAGTGTTGTAGATTTGACCAGTCAGCGAGCCTCACAACGTTTTCCCCTCATCAAAAAAGTCATCTCTTTTGGGAATCTTTTACAGATTGGTAGTGAAGGGTTATGCAAAACGTGTTTGCGAAGAGTAGCTGCGAGAGGACAGTACTTCTGATAGAGGACCTCATATACCAGAACACCGCCCCATCACTCTTTAACAAATTTATGGTAACACTGATATAATATTATAGCACAACCAGCTGCAAGCGTTATCGTGTCTACATTTGGTGAAATGCAGTAAATAGTATAAACTTGTCACTGAGTCAGTTGAGAACTATTTTTTATTTACAATGACACCCTAAGCAAGAGGCAGTTATATAAAATGTTAAGAGCAAAACAATAAAACCACCATCAAGTCAGAGATAAAACACAATAAATACACGATAAACTATACACTTGGGGTTTTGTTTTCTGCTCGTCACTTTAATAAAAAATTCCTTCCGCTGGACCGCCTTTTTGACAGCTCTGATACAACAAAGCCAGGAAATTGCCAGGTGGCCAGGTCCATGTCAGTATCTTTCACACAGAACAACAACATGAAAAAGGCGGTATGTGAGAGTAAGTGCAGTGTTGAAACTTCACACTCCTTTCTCTGGCTTGCCGCTATTCCTCTTTCACAAAGACACCAACCTCCCTCTGATATTACCTCAGTAGGCAGGAATTGCCTGGTCAAAATCTTCCACTGTAGTGTAATTACCTTTCACAGAGAACAGTCAAATGGGAAAAGGATGGGATAAATATCTGGAGTTAAACTTCAGAGCCTTGTTACAGCTTTCCATTATTATATTTCATTCGAGCAACGACCCACCTGGTCATTGTTGTCTTTTGGAAGGCCAGCAACATCTCAAAGGTAGTTTTAGAAATGCGCAATTCTA